>NC_053144.1:34031373-34111958 GCF_016808335.1 Panicum virgatum | reverse complement strand
GAGGAGCCCAGTACCAGTACCAGGAGCAGCCGTCTTCCGAGCAGTTTGAGTAGCAGCCAGAGCAGTACGAGGAAGGCAAGTGTAACATGAACCACCTATCACCTTAATTACAATTTCATACTGCATTTTAATACTGTATGCCTATAAGGATTCCTAGCCACTTTATATCCTTTATAAATTAATTGGTTTTTTTTCGATTTTCTAAGGATTTTTGTGTTTAGACAAGCATTTAATCTAGTTTTGGTTCACAAGTAATTAAAAAAATTATTTTAGGACTAATTTGTTTGTGCATTCGTGCTGATGCATGGTTTTTAATTGAGTGATTGTGGTTCGAATTCAAATTCGCATTTGAATTCCAACATGTGTTTTAGAATCAAAATAGAAAGAAACCCAAAACAAAACTCAAACCCAAACCCATAGCACCCCAAAACCCACACCAGCCCAGCCCACAAACCCTTTTCCTTTCCCCTGCGGCCCAGCTCCCTCCTCTCTCTCGGGCCCGATCCACTTGTGCGGCCCAACCCTTTTCCTCACCCCGGGCCCAAACCTTTTCCTTTCTTTCCCCGTGCTGGCCCAGCTCTGCAACCAGCGCGACCCAGCGTGCGCCCTCCTCCCTCCGTTCAGCCTGCGTGGCCCAGCACCCCGCGCTCCCTCCCTCCAGGCCAGCTCGCGCCACCCCGCGTGCACCCGCCCGTCCCCGACGCCTTGACCCCACCTGGCAGGCAGCTGCGCGACGCGTACCCCGCCCCTGCCAGTGGCCCCCTCAAGCCAGTCCTCTCAGCCGTGCGCGTCGCTCGCGTCACCGTTTCCCTCTCCCTGACAGACCGACCCCACCCGTCAGGCCTTTCTTCCCCGCACCGGCTTGCGCCCGAGATCACCGGCGAAACTGCCGGGGATCCCCTCCCTTAGCTGCGCCCCGCAATCCCCGGCTTCCCCTCCTTTAAACGGCCCCGGCCTTCCTCTTGAGCCCCCCCCCACCACCTTCGCCGCCCCAAACCCTCGCACCACTTCCGCCGTGCTCCGCCGCACAGAACACCACTTCACCGCCGCGACCACGTTGCTCCACTGATCCCCAGCCCCCGGAGCAGCGCATCGGCCTCGCCTCGCGCCAGGAGCCCCTCGGGCCTTACTTCTCCGACCCGACCCCTGCGACAGCCTCCTCCTCGCGTGCGCAAGGTCAACCTCGCCGCCGGACCTCGACGTCAGCGCCCGCACGGCTTCCCTGCTTGAAATCCAAGGCTCAGTGAGCTTCGCCTACCCTTGCCTTCGTTTTTAACTAGAAATCGTAGGCGGTAGCACCCTTTAGGGTGGCCGCACAACCCACGCCGGCGATGCAAAAAAGTGCCGCCGCGCAGTCCGCCCCGTCGCCGTGGCGAGCTCGGTCCTAGCTCTAACTCCCTCCCCTGCGTGCCAGGTGGATCACGCATGACGCGTGGATCACCCCAGACTCAAGAGCGAGTCGTTTTGAGACCCCGGAGAGCCCTAAATAGCGAACCCCGGCGAGCCCCGAGCTGCGCCGCCGCGGGAATGCGTCGCAGGGCGGCCGGCGCCGCCCCCGCGTCTCCCAAATAGGTCCAGGCCGCCCGATCTGACGCATGGCCCAGATTAGATCGCATCCCCGCTAGATCTGAACCGCTAGAATCCGCGATCCAACGAGCCTGATTCAAAGATACCCGCTTCGGCTGGTAATCCTTTTGTTCGAAATCAAAACCCGCCGTCCCAGCCAGGTCAAAAATAATTACAGTTTGACCCTGTTTTTATCATTTAGACCCCCGCGCTTTCCAGTTTTAGAACCCGAGGTCCAAGCCCTGCAGTTTTGCGAGTTAGACCCTAGAGCTACCCGTTAATTATGTTTTAGTCCTCAGTTTTTGTAGAAAACCCCCTGGAACTCCAGTTTTCTTACAAATAAGCCCCTGGACCTTGTTTTAGCCTAGAATACGCGTTTTAGCTCCGTTTTAAGCGTTCTTTATGTCCACACGATCGTTGTAACGCGTAGAATAGTTTTAGACTAGTTTAGTGTGCTGTTTTTATGTATTGGTGTACTATTTCTTAGTTTTTATTAGTGTTTGCTTGTATGCTTATTATTGTGCATTGTTTTGGCCATATGTTCGTGAGTAGACATTGATCCATCTGAGGAGCCCCAGTACCAGTACCCGGAGCAGCCGTCTTCGGAGCAGTTTGAGCAGCAGCCTGAGCAGTACGAGGAAGGCAAGTGTAACATGAACAACCTATCACTTTTAAATACATTTTCATACTGCATTTAATACTGTATGCCTATAAGGATTTCCTAGCCACTTATATCCTTTATATATACCTTTGGGTTGCATTTTGGTTAGTTGTGCTAGGTTGCAGTGCTATAACACACTCTGGTCATTTTTAATTAATTTGATTAATGGTTTACTTGAACTTAATTCTGAGAGTGGCCCTCTATGTGGATGAGTGGCTCACGTCTCGTTAAAAGATGGTTTTTGTAGAAACATGGTTTAGGGGGCCAGCACGGTGCTTAGTGCTTGGTTGGCCACTCTCCATAAGGACCGGTTCATAGAGCGACAACCTGGGACAACAGCGCTACCACAAGGCTAGAATGGGATAGACTTGGCTTACTAATTAGGTCTTTTTGGTTTGGAGTAACTTACCTGCGGGGCAAGAGTAGTAAGCTTCAATGGTCCCTGCTCCTCCGGCTTGGTCTGTGCTTGGATTGCGCTCCTGTGCTTGTACCCCCGGAGGTGGGCCCCATCGTCGCTGACCTAACTCTCGCGGTTACGCCTTACCAACGAGATTCTTTGTAACGGCCTCGTAGTGAGTCCCTAGCCATCTCACCTAAGGAAGTGTGATGAACCTCTAGCGTAGCTCATGACTTGTGGGTAAAGATGTGCAACCTCTGCAGAGTGTAAAACTGGTATACTAGCCGTGCTCACGGTTATGAGCGGCCCAGATCCTCCTTTTGATTAGTGGGGTTGTCTCCTTCCGACGAGGGAGGTGCCTCTCGGGGTTACCTTGGTGGCTTGGTTTTGGTTTGGTTCTCAGTAGTGACATGATTAATTCTGATTAATTACTATGTAACTGGGTTAATGGTAATACATCAACTCGTAGTAAATAGCTTTAATAAAATTTTGCCAAGACTTAAAAGCTAATGCAGTCAGTCAGCCAACCTAGAGCCTCATAGTTTGTGTTATACTTGTTGAGTACAAGTTGTGTACTCACTCTTGCCTCTTCTCTACTTTTTCCTCTTGGCTACGCTACTGCTGCTCAGTTCCTGCCGACACGAGGGAGTTCGCTCAGCGCTACCAGGACTACGAGGACTTCTAGGTGTTCGTCTCCCAGTCGACGTCCCTGTGGCGCCCTGCTCAGCTTCGGAGAGCTTTTATCGTATTTGTACTTCGCTTCCGCTGTATCAGACATTTTGTCATTAATGTAATAAATAACATTCGTATTTCGATATATTATATCTTTTTACGTGATATGTGCTATGATATACTGTTCATTCTGTTGTATATACATGTAACTTGATCCTGGCACGTATACGATTGCTCGGTTTATGTTCCTTTATAAACCGGGTGTTACACGAATCTAGTCCCTGCTCGCTGGATCCGATCGTCTCGCGCCGGAGGAGGGCACGCCGGGATGGCTCAGGGCATTACCGCCGCTCCGCCACTGCCGGAGGGAGAGAGGGCGAGCTGGGCTGAGGGAGGGAGTGTGCCACCGGACCGAGAGAGGCCGCTCGCGGTGAGGAAGGTTGATGAACCCTCCGCTCGCGTGCGCCGCCTCCACCTGAGTGCGCTGCCTCCACCTGCGTGCGTTGCCTCTATCCTGCGCGCGCCGTGCCGCCTCCGCTGCTGCTCCTTGCGCCGCCGAAGATGAAGGGGAGGGAGTCGCACTACCGGGAGAAGAGAGGGCCAAGCTGGCTCCGCTGCTGCTGCTGTGGAGAATGAAGAGTGAGGGATGGAGGGGTGGCTCAGGGGTGGAGCTGTGGAGAGAGGGAGGGGTAGTGGTGCTGTGGAGAGAGGCGCGACTAGGAGACGGAGGATAGGAATGAGCGAGGGAAACTCTAACTCCTGCCTATATACTCCAAGCGACATATCAGGCCGAGATGGGATGTCTGGGATCCGACATGGGCCAGCATTATCCGACGCGGGTCTTATAGGGTGCCCGCCTCTCTGTTAATGTAACTGAGGCATTTACGTTAGAATAACTGCCTCGGTTAATTGTCATTAACCGAGGCAGACAACTTGTTGTACAAGCTGTATGTTTAGCTGTTTGTGTGTGTCAAACAGACAGCAGATGTCTGGACTGTTGTACATGCCCAAATGCCGCTGAACCTCTGCCGCCGGATTTGAGGTCCAAGTTTGCATGGCTCACCGTTGGATTCGTCCTTAGGAGGGCTTTGTGTGGTGGCCGACCAGCGGTGGCAACAAGTTGTGGGCGATGCGGTGGGATGCCCCCAGCTGCGGGCTGCCACGGACAACCGGTAGATGATGGAAGAAGAGGGAGAGGTGTCGTAATGGACAACGCCATTACTACACAAAGTATTTGTAGGAGCGGTTAAAATTGAATTTTTAGGAACGGAAGCCAGATCCGTTGTTGCTTTTCGCAGCTAAAAAAAACATTTGCAGGGGCTGAGGGAAATCTCGCGCGAGAAAAGCGCCGAGATGAACCGGCTGTACTCCCAGATGAGCCAGCTCGGGCAACACAACGCCGAGCTGGTGCTCAAAAATATCGATGCCAACACAAAAATGGCCGATCTGGGGGTGCGTTAGCAGGCGCTGGAGGAGGAACTGGCGCGGGTTGCCGATGAGCGGAACGCCCAGAGGGCGGCAGCGGAGCAGAAGGCCCAGGAGGCCGAGGCGCAAGCTGCCGAGCTGCAGCGCCTTCAGACGGCGCTCGAGGAAAGAGCTCGGGAGGCTGAGGCACAGAGCGCCGAGCTGCAACGCCTCAGCGCCACTCTCGAGCAGCAGAAGGCCGAGCTCCTCCACAAAGAGGTGGCCGTGGTTGCGCTCGCCGGGACCCTCCGGGAACAGGGTGTGGCCCTCGAAGAGAGGGAGGTGGCCCTCCAGAACATGGGGGCTAGCCTTAAGGAAAAAGAAGCCTCCTTGTCCTCGCTCGAGGAGGCCGCCCGTACCAGAGGGAGGAGGCGCAGAAGAACATGGCGGGTGAGTACCTTGGATTTTCCGTCGATTTGTTTATTTTCGTAGCTAATGTTGATTTCCTTTACTCAGAGCTGAGGCAAAAGGTGGAGGACGAGACCGCGGCGAAGGAAGCGGTCCACACCGCGCTCACGGCGGCACAGATGGAGTTTGCTGAGCTGGAGTAGACCGCCGTGAGTGTGTGTCAAGAGCTCGAGGGGGAAGGTGCTGTCTCGGGCAGTTCGGTGATCAGCCGCCTGCGCGCGCTAGGCGGCCGGATTGCCGAACACGCCAAGAGTACCTTCCGCCTCGGTGTCCTGCGGGCTCTCGCCGTGGCCTTGACGCATTACCTCATGGATCTCCAGAGGGTGTCGTCGGGGTACGTCGTGCCCAATGATGCTGACACGGACGCCGCATCGGCCATCATGGATGAAGCCGACGCAGCCGCAGAGGAGTTCGCCACCGTCCTCGCCGAGAAGCTCGAGGCGGACATCCCTCCGATCACCGAATTCGACGCCCCTGAAGACCCGCAAGGGGGATGGTAGCCTGTAGGACAGTTGGGCCTCGAAGCCCATGTAAATAGATTAGTGTTTATGCCATAGTCGCACTTTGTAATAGCATTCTATGAATATAAAGGATTTTGTTTCGTAATTTGAGTGTGTGGCCCGTCGAAGCCTCGCGTGTTCGAGCCTGTGTTCCTTTACTTTATTCCCGTGTTCTTGTATGCGACTTGGACGAACGTCTGCGGGGAAGCTTGCGTTCATAAGCAACGTAGGCGTAGGGTGGTGAGGGGGGTGCCGTATCCCGGAGGTGTAGGCGGCCCCACGACTCGGCCGGCCCCGTACCGTAGTTGCTTACGCCTCGCGTCCGTTTTTTCCAAGGATACGAGAAACTTAGGGTCGAGACGGAAATATTTCGAAAAACAGTGGCGACTTTTTGGGGACGTTCGGGGGTTCCCCCCGTGGTAGCCCCCGAGGGAGGCTCGGCTTTGCCGAGGGTAAAGCCGAGTGTACCTCAGAGTTCACACGCATCCTAGCCTTCGAGGTCCCGGATGGTTCCCAAAAATAAACTAGTAAAGCGTACTTTATTATTTCGGGGAATTGAAGATGCGAGTACAGACAAATGTACAAAAAACTTGAAATTTCTAGGGATAAAAACGACGTAGCTGTTGTATATTCCAAGCGTTGGTGAGGATTTCGCCTTTTTCGTTGGCCAGCTTGTACGTGCCGGGTTTGAGCACCTTGTACGGTCCTTCCCATGGAGGTGAGAGCTTGTGGCGGCCCTTGTTGTCCTATCGAAGCCTTAGCACCAAGTCCCCTTCGTTGAGGTCTCGGCACCGGACCCTCTGCGCTTGATACCTTCGCAAAGACTGCTGGTAGCGCGCAAAGCGGAGGAGCGCCATGTCTCGAGCCTCGTCCACTTGGTCCAGCGAGTCTTCGTGAACTCGCTGGTTTCGTTGCTCTTGATATGCCTTGAGCCTTGGTGATCCGTATTCCAAGTCGGTGGGGAGGATGGCCTCGGCGCCATAGACGAGGAAGAACGGAGAGAAACCCGTAGCTCTGCTTGGGGTCGTTCTCAGGCTCCAGATGACCGAGGGTAGCTCCGTGAGCCACCTCTGGCCGAACTTGTTCAGCTTGTTGAAGATTCTTGGCTTTAGTCCTTGGAGGATCATGCCGTTGGCACGCTCCACTTGCCCGTTCGTCTGTGGGTGTGCCACAGCCGACCAGTCCACACGTATGTGGAAGCTATCGCAGAACGCCAAGAACTTCTTGCCTGTGAACTGGGTGCCGTTGTCGGTGATGATCGAGTTCGGGACCCCGAACCTGAAGACGATGTCAGTGAAGAATTGGACTGCTTGCTCGGATTTGATCTTGCCGATGGGTCGAGCCTCGATCCATTTGGAGAACTTGTCGACCGCTACCAACAAGTGGGTGAAGCCCCCCGGCGCCTTCTTCAACGGACCGACGAGGTCCAGCCCCCACACAGCGAATGGCCACGTGATGGGGATGGTCTGCAGAGCATGGGCCGGAAGATGTGTTTTTCGAGCATAGAACTGGCAACCCTCGCAAGTTCGCACAACGTCAGTGGCGTCGGCGACCGCGGTGGGCCAGCAAAAACCTTGCCGGAACGCGTTACCTACGAGGGTGCGTGGCGCGGCGTGATGGCCGCAGACGCCGGCATGGATGTCTTGGATCAGCTCCTTGCCCTCGGGGCTGGGGATGCATTGTTGCAGGACACCTGAGGGGCTGCGCTTGTGTAGCTCGTTGTCGATTAGAACGAAGGACTTGGCCCTCCTGGCGAGGCGCCGTGCCTGAGCTCGGTTCGAGGGTAAGATCCCTCGAATCATCCAGTCAAGGTACTGGATGCGCCAGTCTCCCGAAATGGGGGCCTCGTCGACTTCCATTGCTTCGGCTTCGTCCGCGAAGGTGGTCCCCGAGTCAATGTCCATGGGCTCGACCCCGTCCGCCGGGCGGTTCCCGTCGGGGGACCCAGTGGACGAGGGGCCCGGCTCCGACCGGTCCTTGAATTCGGCGGAGGGCTTGTTGATTTCGCAGGCGAAGATATTCGGGGGGACGGTGGTCCGCCCCGAGGCTATCTTGGCCAGTTCGTCGGCATCCTCGTTGTACTTGCGCGAGACATGATTGAGCTCGAGGCTATCGAATTTGTCCTCGAGGCGGCGTACTGCGTTGCAGTACGCCTCCATCTTTGGGTCGTGACAGCTAGACTCCTTCATGACTTGATCGACGACGAGTTGAGAGTCCCCGCGTATGTCGAGGCGCTTGACGCCAAGTTCGATGGCAATGCGGAGGCTGTAACACCCCGGGTGTCTGCACAGTAATTAAATAGGTGTCTGCACAGTAATTGTGTATGTTTGCTAGGCATCATGTGCTTGAAATTCTTAAAAAGGATCTTTTTGTAATTATAAAAGGCTATATGTGTAATTATGATTTTATGCAAGGTCCTTTCTTTAGTTATTTCTGAATATAGCTTTTATGGAGGGTGTTTTTGCAAAATTTCAGTGCATTTAATGCATGGCAGCAAAATTTACTTTTAAGTCTATGTTTGAAGTGAATTTGCTTTGAAAAAGACAAATTTCCTAGAATTCAAAATCCCTTCAACGATTTTAATTTTAGCTCTTGAATCTTTGGTCAAATAAATTTTTGCACAACATCAAAGTTGTAGATCTTGAAAAGTTGAACAACTTTCATGTTGGGCACTTTTCCATTTGAGCTTTGGTTCAAAAGTTATCGCTGTTTTACAGTGGGGTCCCTGGAATTTTTGGAAATTGCAAAACTGCCCTTGTCTTCCACCTCCACCTCCCTGCTCTGTTCCGCGCCGCCGCCCACCGACGGCACCGACGCCGGCGTCGTGGAGAGGCTTCCCGGCCGCCTTTTTCCGTCGCGCTGACGCCCACGCGTCGCCCCAAAACTTCCTCCACCGCTCCTTGGCTTCGCGCTGGCCCTCTCCCTCCCGTGCCACGCATCCCGCCGCTTCCAGAGCCGCCCCGCCGGCTGCCACCTCGCCGCCACCGTGGAGAGCCCAAACCAGAGTCCCAGCTCTCGATCTTTCGCGCGCCTGAGCACTACAAGAAGCCCCGCGCGCTATTCCTCTCTTCTTTTCACCAGTTCCCTAACCCCACGCCCCAGAACGCCGCAGCCGCTCACCCCGAACCCCGGCGAGCTCCACCCCGCCGCGGAGCCGCCACCCCAGACCCGCTCCACCCGTACAGCCCCCACCTTTAGCCGCGCCTCGACCTCGCGCAGCTCCCAGACCGCTTCCCATCGCCCGAACCTCACCGGAGCCACCCCGCCGCAGTGCTCCGAGCCCGCAAAGCCGCCGCTCGCCGTCGACACTCCATCTCCGACCACCCTAGCCTCGATTCCAAGCACCCAGAGGTGCGACTTGGACTCCTTTAGCCCCCACTCCTGTTTCCCCTCGCCGCCGGCGACCCCCTCGCCGGGAAGTGGCCGGTCAACCGCCGCCTCCCCTCTCTGACCCGGCCAAGGGCATCGGTGTTTGAATTTGAAAAACCCCAGGGGGTTATCTACGTAGACAGTGACTCAGGAATAGTGCCCGCAGGGACTTGTTTGTAATAGTTTGCTGTGATCTTTGAAATTCAATATCAATTCGTACAAAATTCGTAAATTAGCAAATCTTGATGTTTTGGAATCCTCTTGAAGAGCTCTATGCAGTAGAACCATAATATGTTAGGCTTTAGTTGCAAGTTTTTGCTGTAGAATTTAATTTGTGTTACTAGTGCTTAAAGATTAGTTGTTTTCATCTTTTTCTTATCTACTTCATAAAGCCATGTCTTGTAGTTAAACTTTTACGGTAGTTTACTTATGTAACACTAGCTTTTCTGTAAAAATTTCATGATTAGTTCTCTTGTGTAGCTATTTATTTGATTTAATCGTTGTTTAACAGACTTTAATTATGGTAAATAGTTTATATTCATAATAAATCTTGAATTTGTTTCTGCATGCTCTTTCTGAGTATGTTAGCTTGTCTAGGAAGTTTGAACACCAGTTCGTGACTGTAACAGGAGCTAAAAATGTTTCCTTCTAAACTGATGTCTGTTTTGTTTATTTTCTCATAATTATTTCTGTGCAGATAAAATCGTGAAAAATTCACAGTAGCTAGTTTATCTCTGTTTCAACCTCCTGTTAAATTTTGAGCTTCTGTTTTGCTCTAGTTTGACCTGTATAATTAGAGATTGTGCTAGGTGTTGCCTACATGAATGATTTGTTGTGAATAATTGGCTACATGTTTGGGCATTAATTTTACAGGGTAGCTTACTATATTAATGTTCTGTTTAAGGTAATTTTTGCTAAATTTATTATTGTTTGTGCTCTGAGTTGTTTATTTATTAGCAAACATGGATTTAATTGCTATAGGAAATCAACCACCACTCATTTTATGAAGTTAGTATAACTTGCTTGTGCTGTTGATCATGATGCCTTGTGTAGTTAATTTTGGTATTTAACTACTCTATAAACGATTGCCCATGTGTGTTTATAATACTGTTCTTGCATTACATGTAGACACGACTGCCTTATCGGACGGGACGTACGAGCTGATTCCGGAGTCTGACGGAGGTGATCCAGAAGTCCAGGTGAACGCCGCTGAACTAACTGAAGCCCCGAACCAAAGTTCGGAAGAGCCTAGAGCTGAGATAGTTAGCGACTACCGAGAAGGCAAGCCCCGGACATGTGGCGGAACCACCCAAAACTACTGGGCCCCGGGTGCACTGATCTTTGTTGCTAAGCAACTCTGACCCAAATTGGCACTCACCGGTAGTTCCTCGAGTGAAGCCTCGATAAAAGCCACGCTATTCCCGGATCAGCAGACAACACTCACACGAAGGTGAGCCCAGAGATTACAACACAGAACATTGCATACATCTCAGAGTGATTGCAGCGGAAAGGAAATTTATTACAAACCAAGTTCAGAGTAACAAAGTACCACGGAGTTCCAACTACTCAATTATTCAAGTCTCATTGTTCAGCGGAAGCCGTAAGATAACTAGCGAGATAACGTGACGCATCGGTAAAGCCCGTACGAATGCGTCACTCAGCGGGAGGGTGATTAGCACCAGCTGAAGGGCCATCCCACTCAATAGACCAACCCGGAGGCAGAGTACAAGGCCAAGTAAGACTCGCAAACAGATCTTCAAAGTTAGTACCTGAAAAACAGTGCCACAAGCAAGGCTGAGTATACTCATACTCAGCAAGACTGACCCGTCTCCGGATATAACATAGTCCGATAACTAGACATGCAAGGCTTTTTGGTTGGTGGGGTTTGTTTGCCAAAAATGCCACTAAATGTTGATCCTTACTTTCAGGTTTCACTTAGCCAGATTCTAGTGGAATTAACCATTCTAAATTTGCAACTAACTCTACTCAAACATGGTAGAGCAACCATTTAATCAACCAGCAGTATTATCATCATCATATTCCACTTGTTACTCTATGTGACCGAAAGCATTAAGCAATCTCATGCCGTGAGAGGCGGACGATTCTGAATCGAATTTCAACCTGGCCAGGGGAACCTAGACCACACGCATGGGGATTGACTTCGCTCCCGACCACGCTACTTTTCCCCTTTCTTTCCAGTCCGTGGATCCGGAACACCCTCCCCGACTACAGAGTCCGACCACTCTACACCCGTACGTCGCGACATAAAAATAAACCCTACTTCTACCAGGAGGGTGCGAGATCGTTCCACTCGCCGGTCCAATCAGGTACTTAAGCTTACCTATTACCATATTTCTCGGTATGTGACTAGTACTTTCAAACGTTTAACGAAATGAGCCACACACCTCGACCTTAGCCATTTTTGACTACACCAGCGGGGTATCACAACTACACAACCCCGCCCGTTGTCCTTACATTTCAACAGGAATTAAAGTCAGTACAATTCCTATTTGCTCGCGAGAGGCAAGAAACCACTCGACTTCTACCGTACCTATTTAGCATGGCAACTAGTCGATAGAGAGATCCGGTATCAAACATAGGTTCCTATGGATCATGCATCTAGGGTTTTCGATCAACGCCTAGAGAACTTAAATGTAGAAAACCAACTATTACCATACATTAATAAATAGATAGCAGAATGATAATTCGGAAAAATTAGTGGGATTATGCTCCGGGGCTTGCCTTCTTGGGCACTGTCTGGCAGAAAAGCTTCTGGGGCTTGGCACAGGTCTTGAGACAAGTTAGTACAGTTCAGATTAACCTCCTGCTCCGCACGAGAGTCCGCGGGCACCAGTTCGTAGTCTCCGTCCGCGAGGTTAACCGTTTCTATATGCAATGCAAGATTTTGAGTTATTCAGGGATACAATTTCTTTCCTTCACGATAAAGTTGTAGTCGAACAAAAGTTACTTAAGTGATGATTTCAACAGTTTATTTCATGGGCAGTCATTTATAGAGTAGTAAACCTAACTACGTTTCTTCATGAATGAGTGGGGTTTTGGGTTTTCATTTTTAATTTCACACATAGCATGCTTTCATTCTTTCTTAACAACACAACTACTAAAGAGCTAGTGATGAAACACTAAAGTAACTCAGATCCAAACTTGAACATTCATGGTATAAATTTCAGCATCTACCATAGAGCAAAAACTATAACTATTCATGCAAATGGATTACTCTAGTTGCTTCATCTTTTTGTACAGAATGTTCAACATGGGTTCTGGTGCTGCAAATTTTATGGGAGTAACTTCACAGCATATACTCAGCACTGAAATTTTTCCAGATTTTATACACTTATACAGCAGAGGTGATAAAAAGAATAAAAACGGCAAGCCATTAACAAAGATTAATTCTACAGAAAGTTTTTCTAAGGATTTGGTTCTCAAATTTTTACCAGAGACTAGTCCTGAGTTAAATATACTCCATAAAAATTTTCAAGATTTAAATCACTATGATAAATTAGTTATTCAGTTAACTTAACATGAGTTTGCATAAATTTCTCAAGATGCATTTGACCAGTATTGCATCTGAACTTTTTATCACAGGTAGAACATACTCTAAAAAAGATCATGCCCAAAAATAAAGATCAGAAACATTGTAGATTACTCAGAACAAAAATAGTAAATCTAGCCCTAAGATGCTAAGCATGATTATTCAACAAAGCAAAACTCCGTAACTGCAGCTAAAAATTTTTAGACAGGAACATAGAGCTAAAAAGAGACTCCAGAAATAAATATAGATTTTTCTGAGCATAAGAACTATATATGAGGAATTAAGTTGATTAAACTAGCATAAATCATGGTATATAGCACACGAACTCTAATAAATTTGAAATTTAGAGATTTGCAGGGATTCAGTGGCACAAGTCTGTAGTAAAATTTTCAGAGCAAGGTCATGTGTATATTTTCCTGAATTAATTCGAAAAAGCTAACAACAGATTAGAGAATCTTGATTGTTCTAATATGATAACTGTTTTGGGTTGGTGTCATCTTTTTACTGTGATCTTAGCATTCCATTAGTGATCACATATCCAAAAATCAAGGTCATTTGATGGGTAGAACTCCATGAACATGCATAAGGTGGTTTTCTTATTCTTTTCCCTAGATTAAATTCGGTTGAGTTTCTGCAAATGTGAATGTTACAAAATTTGTAGATTTTGTTACAAGGATTCCAGATCAGTTGAGTTTGTATTTTTCTGATTTGTTTGTGATTTGTTTCGCATTTTAGAAGTTCACTGGTATACACTGTAAAACTTGCAGAGACACCCTTGAACGAAAAAAAGAAATTACAACCGGGTCCTTCGCCGGCCTTCTCCGCCGTGGCATCTTGCCGGTGGTGTTCTGCGGTGCAGGGCTTACCGGGGCTGCCACGGGGAGGCGCGTGGGGGAGAAAGGATCGAGGAACACCTACCCTGGTCGTCGTTCGAGCGTTTGGAGCACAGGTTCGAGCTCGTCGGCGTTGATGGCGGGTCGGTTGTTCGGTTCACCGGCGCTGGAGGTGAAGGAGGGCTCGGGGTAGTGGAACAGGGCACGCACGAGCACCGCGTGAGCTCGTGGATGCTTCTGGGGTAGCTGTCGGGCTCGGTCTTCCTCGGAGCTGGCCGGTCCGCGGTGAGCCTGAGCTCGCCGGCGGCGGCACAAAAGGGGAACGGCTTCGGGAGGGGGTTTGGATTTGATTCCGCGCGCTTGGAGCTTAACTGGGCGGTGGGGAAGCTGCTGCGGTGGTCGGAGGGGGCAATGTGGGGGCTGGGCTAGCCGGCCCGCGCGAGCTGGATCTCGGCGGCCATGGCGGAGCGGCGGGAGGAGGAAGAAGGGGAAGAAGGGGCGCGACTGTGGGGTTCTGGGGGTCTTTATAGGCCAAAGAGCTCCTGGATGAGGAATGGAGTGACTGGGGGCGGTCGATTTGGCCTGGGCGAGTCGACGGCGAGCGGGCGGAGCGGCAGCGGCGCGGCGCATGGCTGGGGGTGTCGTGGCGGCTCGGGAAGCGGCCTGGGACGCGTGTGGGCGTGGGAGGGCGCCAAGGGGCGTGCCAGGTGGCGTGGAGAGGTTTTCCCGGGTCCATTTGGCTGCGGGCGCGCGGTGGACGAAGTCCACCGGCGGCGTACGGCGGGCGGCGCGAACAGAGCAGGCCGGGAAAGAGAGAGATGGAGATAAGGGCATATTTGTGATTTCTGAAATTCCAGGGACCTCTCGGTAAACTAAAATTATCTCCTAATTGGAGGGCTCAAATGGAAAAGTGTTGAATACCACTTTTGCATAACTTTTCAAGATCTACAACTTTTGTGTTATGCAAATTTTCATTTGAAACTCACATTTTGAACTATTGGTACATTTGCATATTTGCACAAAAGGACTTTAGTTTTATTCAGTTTTTGAATTGATTTTTGCTGAAGTTCAATTGAGCACATGTCAATTGAAACACCTCCCATGAGCCAACTTAAATTTTGTGCATATTTTTGAATTAACTTTTGAATAGCTTTTCACCCTTTTTCTTTCTCCTTTCATTTCTTATGCAATAACTGGTCTTTTATTTGAACCCTTCTCTTGAATTATTTTCCCAAATTTTCTTTTAACTTTAACTAAGGTGTATTGATTGGATTTAAAAGTATTGACACCTGAGGTGTCACAACCTACCCCCCTTAAAAGAATCTCGTCCCGAGATTGGATGATTGGATTTAGGTGGGGAAAATGATATACCTGAGGTAGAGCTAAGGAAACCCGGATAATGTCGATTAAGATAATCCTCCGTCTCCCAGGTGGCTTCATCCTCAGTGTGATGAGACCACTGAATTTTATACATTTTTACCACCTTTCGACGAGTACCCCTCTCTTTTTGATCCAGAATTTTGAGTGGATATTCGGTATATGAGAGATCGGGCTCCACTAAAATTTCCTGTTGGTCAATGATTTCCGTAGGAACTCGAACACATTTCTTGAGTTGGGATATGTGGAAAACATTATGGATGGCGGCAAGTCGTGAAGGAATTCGCAAACGATAAGCCACGGGTCCACATTCTTCAATGATTTCATATGGCCCGACATAGCGAGGTGCGAGCTTACCCTTGACTCCGAAACGTTGAACGCCTCGAGTTGGAGACACTCGTAAATAGACGTGGTTACCAACCATGAACTTCAAAGGATCCCTTCTTTTATCGAAATAACTCTTTTGCCGAGACTGAGCTGCTCGGAGATTAGCTTGTACTATTTTGACTTTCTCCTCAGCCTCGACCACTAATTCGGGTCCAAATATTTGACGTTCCCCAGTCTGAGACCAACTCAAAGGAGTTCGACACCGTCGACCATACAAGGCCTCGAAGGGTGCCATTTTCAGACTGGCCTGATAGCTGTTGTTATAAGAAAACTCTGCCAAGGATAAACATTTGTCCCAGTTCTTGTCATAGTGGATGACACATGCTCGAAGCATATCTTCAAGAATTTGATTAACCCTTTCGGTCTGTCCGTCAGTCTGTGGATGGTAAGCTGAGCTTCGAATTAATTTAGTTCCGAGAGCCTCTTGGAGTTGCTCCCAAAACCTTGCCACAAACTGAGGACCACGATCCGATATAATTGTTTTGGGTATACCGTGTAGGCAGACAATCCGATCCATATAGATCTCAGCATATTTCTTGGCTCGATATTCAGTATGCACTGGAATAAAATGAGCAGTCTTTGTGAGCCTATCAACAATGACCCAAATGGAATCATGGTGCTGAGAAGTATTTGGTAAGCCCACAATGAAATCCATGCTGATATCTTCCCATTTCCAAGATGGAATTGGTAGAGGTTGGAGAGTTCTAGCAACTTTCAAGTGACTAGCTTTCACTCTCTGGCAGGTGTCACATTCTGCGACATATTTGGCAATCTCTCTCTTCATGCGAGTCCACCAAAAATTTTGTCTGAGATCTTGGTACATCTTGGTGCTACCCGGATGAATAGAAAATTTAGAGAGATGTGCTTCGTCCAGGATTTGTTTCCGCAGGTCAGGATTCTTGGGAACGACTAGGCGATCCTCGAACCACAAAATTCCTTTATGGTCCACTCGGAAACACTTATATTTATTTTCACCTTCTACTACTTGCTGCTTGATGATACCAACACTTTTGTCATGTAATTGTGCCATGATGACCTTGTCATAGAGTGTCGGTTCCACCGAAATATGATTCAAAGAGCCCTGAGGAATAATTTCTAATTTCAGCCTTTGCATTTCAGCACACAATGTGTCATTATATGACTCCATTGAAAGGCAATTGCAGTGAACCTTGCGACTGAGCGCATCGGCTACCACATTCGCCTTGCCCGGATGATAATGAACCTCCAGATCATAATCTTTGATTAATTCCAGCCATCTTCGTTGCCTCATATTCAGCTCACTTTGAGTGAAAATGTATTTGAGACTCTTATGGTCGGTATAGATATTGCAATGAGTGCCCATAAGATAGTGTCTCCAAAGCTTGAGAGCATGAATAACGGCGGCTAGTTCCAGATCATGAGTGGGATAATTTAGCTCGTGGGGCCGAAGAGCTCGGGAAGCATAAGCTATCACCCGATTGTCTTGCATTAGAACACAACCAAGACCAGTGCCTGAAGCATCACAATAAACGTCGTATGGTTTATTGTTGTCAGGTTGAGCCAAGACTGGTGCAGTGGTTAGATGTGCTCTCAATGTATGGAATGCTTCATCACACTTCGTGTTCCATTTAAACTTGACATCTTTTCTTAGTAGTTCTGTCATGGGCTTAGCAATTCTGGAGAAGTCCGGAATAAATCTGCGGTAATACCCCGCCAAGCCGAGAAAACTGCGGATCTGATGAACTGAAGTAGGAGGTTTCCAGTCCATTACTTCTTGTACTTTGCTGGGATCAACTGAAATGCCTTCACTAGATATAGTGTGACCCAGAAATTTGACTGTGTCCAGCCAGAATTCACACTTGGAGAATTTTGCGTACAGCTTATGATCTCTGAGACGTTGAAGAACAATGCGCAGATGTTGCTCATGTTCTGCCTCATCTTTGGAATAGATCAGAATGTCGTCAATCAAGACCACGACAAACTTGTCAAGTTCCGGCATAAATACCGAGTTCATGAGATACATAAAATAGGCCGAAGCATTGGTGAGACCGAAAGACATAACCAAATATTCATAGAGACCATATCAGGTTGAGAAGGCGGTCTTGGAATATCGCAAGGCCGGATTTTAATTTGATGATACCCCGAACGGAGATCAATCTTGGAGAAGATCTTTGCCCCAGCCAACTGGTCAAACAGTACATCAATGCGGGGAAGTGGATATTTATTTTTGATGGTCACCGCATTGAGAGGCCGGTAATCAACACACAACCTCAGACTATCATCCTTCTTCTTTACGAACAATGCTGGACAACCCCAAGGTGAAGCACTTGGGCGAATAAAACCCTTGTCCAGAAGTTCTTGCAGCTGGATTTTTAGTTCGGCTAATTCTTTAGGCGGCATTCGATACGGCCTTTTTGAAATAGGGGCTGTACCAGGCTGAAGTTCAATGACAAATTCGATATCCCGGTCTGGAGGCATACCAGGTAAATCATTCGGAAACACATCTGCATATTCACGGACTACCGGAATATCTTCGAGACGAATATCTTTCATGGCATAGGCACAAGAGTTGTTGCATTGGTGATGAGGTAAATATAGAACCGAATGACCATGAGTTGGAGAATTTAATTCAACGGCTCGGGAAGAGATATCTAACATTACCCCATGTCTTTTCATCCAATCCATTCCTAGAATAATGTCCATACCTTCTAGTGGCAACAATATCAAGGTGGTAGGAATGGTTTTACTACCCAAACTAAGTGGCGCATTATGAACGATTTGGTTTGATGCGACTTTACCACCCGGAGTAGATATCATGAATGAACCTTTCGTGTGATAGAAATCTAACCCAACCCTTGCTCCGAATTTAGAACTAATGAAGCTATGAGAGGCACCAGAATCGAATAAGATAACTGTGGGGTGTTGGTTTATAGAGAATGTACCCGACATGACTGGTGCTCCCTCAGGTAGTTCAGCAAGGTTGGTGAAGTTAAGTCGGCCCTGCCTGACTTGAATGGTTTGCCTCTTGCCCTTGTTCTGATCATTTCTGCGAGAAGCCTGCCCTTGAGATTGTCCCGCCTGGGGGCACATCTTGGCAAAGTGATCCGGACTCCCGCATCTAAAACAACGGTTATTGTTATCCGGGCGAGCGGCTGGCTGAGCATTCGGCCTAGGGCCGTTCTGCTGCTGCTGAGGTGCAAATCGAGCTTGCTGGGGAAGCCCGAATCGAGTCTGCTGTTGCTGTTGAGGAGGCCGAATAATCCAACGCCCTGGCTAAGGGGCCTTCTGAGAGGATGCGGGTGGGTTATTTTGCACAATACGATACCTCGGTGCAGAGGCACTCGAGGGTCCAGCAGGTGCCTTGCGCTTCTTTTCAGCGCAGTGTGCAGAAATCAGATCCTCCTGAGATATAGCCATATTCACCAACTCATTGAAAGTGTCCGCACGGACAAGATTTAACCTTTCTTGTAACTTGGTACAAAGGCCTCGACGGAAGCGTTCACGCTTCTTAGCGTCGGTATCCGCGTGATGTCCAGCATATTGACACAATTGATGGAATACTTGGGCATACTACACCACAGTACGAGTGCCCTAAGTCAAGGCCAAAAACTCGTTGAGCTTACGGTCAAGAAGTCCAGCTGGAATATGATGATCTCGAAAAGCCAATTTGAATTCATTCCAATTCACCACATGATCAGCCGGTAGCATCCCGTGGTAATGATCCCACCACATACGAGCTGATCCGCGAAGCTGCTGCGCGGCATAGCGAGTCTTGTTCGCTTCGGAACAAGGAGTAGTCAATAGAGAAAACTTGGACTCGATCGTGCGAATCCAAGCGTCCGCGTCCAGAGGCTCATCCGCTTTATTGAACAGCGGAGGCTGAGTGCTGAGGAAATCTTGGTAGCTCGCCTCTTGTGCGTGATGAGCATGATGCCCACCCCGCGGTTGTTGCTGAGCTTGAACCAGCTGCCGCAAAATTTCCGTCTGGGCGGCAAGAACCTCAGCGATACCCACTGGTGGAGGAGGTGGAGGTGGATCGCCATTCCCCCCGGCTCCAAAACCACTAGGGGTGCCTCGAGTCGATCCCACCATCTGAAATGTGAGTACTTTTGCATTAGATCCATCATTATCACCATCTCAAATGGGAATTTCAACTCAAGATGACATGTAAATATTCAGAATTGCTTAAATCACGTCGTGTAGAAAACCGGTGATACAAAAACGCTCATAACTGGAGTTCTGTACATGACATAAACTTGAAATTTTTACAGGAGATATATAATTTCATGATCTACAACTTTGGTAGTCATCACAAAATCAGATTTCCAGAGTAGGTTAGTCGAAAAATTTATTTACCCCTCCTCTGGTTTTTCTGTTTCACAGAAAACAGAGCTTCTGTAATTTGCGATTATCTCCTGCGATACTAATCCATTTGGGCTGAAATTTTGCGAGCATATTCCCGATGAAATTTGGAACAACTTTGGTATTCAACTCAGGAGCTAAATCTGAAAGGAAAAGAGGATAAAAATTCGAACTAGCTGCTGCCTTCAGCTTTTCACAGATCACTGATAATTAACACTAGTAGCATTAGGGTTCATTACATCCATCGTTCTCTCATTTCTACTTGATCACTCCTAACATCAGTACTAAAGGGGGTTACTCAACTCTAAGTTAGCCTAGTAGCCATGATCCAAAAGTAGGCTACACTAAGAGGAGTCTACAAAAGCTAAGAAACAGTGTCTCGGTCTACATGTTGACCGATGCCTCACTCGCCACGGGAGTGTGAACCTCAACCGGTGCGGGCTGCGGCGCCTGGTCCTCGGAGTCCATCTCTGAAACGCCCTCTATCTCCTGGGGCTCATCCTCCTCGTCCACCTGCATCTCGTCGGGAGGTGCGTGAAGGGCATCCTGCGCGTGCTGTATCGCGTGGAGCTGCCCCTGGGCCTCGTCCATCTCAAGCTGCAGGTCGTGAAACTGGTCCTCCAGGAAGTTGATCGTAGCGTCACGATCCGACACAGTGTCCTGAAGCTCGTGAACCTGGCCGTGGAGCTGGGCGATAAGAGTAGCCCTGCTCTCGAGCTCGGTACTAGCCTCCTGAAGCTGCCCATCTCTCAGCTGGACCGCCAGGTGCAGGGCCTGAGCGTGGTCCACCAACTGAGCGACGGCGTAACCCTGGTAAGTGTGAAGTCTGTAGAGACCGTCCAAGCACCTCGCTGTCGTCCGAAGGGCCCCGACCGGGTCAAGGGTAGCGACCACGTCCACGTGTGCCATCCGGTCGAGCCAAAGCGGGTCTGCCGGGTCAGGTGCAGGGAACAACCCAAACGCGGTCAGAACCACCTCCAGAGGGTGCAAAGAGCAAAAGGTGGTCATCGCCCTCATGGCGGTAAGCTCCCAGGTGTCCAGCAGGTAGTGACCGACCATCTGAGTCACGATCGGCTCCCACCCGTTGAGCGGGTGCTGTGGGATCACCATCGTCACACTGCAGCGATGAACTCCGTCCTCCACAAACTCGTGGCCATCGTAAACCGGTGGCTGGAGGTAACCGGCTGCACTCAAAAGCTCCCAAAGACGGCGGGGAAACCCGTCCCAGTGCAGGCAAGCGGAGTGCACGTGCCCCTGCGCGTCAACGACCAGCAGCTCTTCCATCTGTCCCAACAAAAGACCGATGGATCAGCTGATGGTAACAAGACTACTAACTCTGGAACAGTGAAAGAAATGGCCAAAACTGTAGAGAACTTGCTTCAAAAATTCTCAAAATTTACACAAGATCCCTCTGATATTAAGGAACAATTCATCTAGTCACCACTAAGATAAATTCGGACTCCATGGGGGTGATATGCTCAGGTATTCGGAGTGACGTCAACCAGGAAAACTGAGTGTCCAGAGAGGGTGTATTTTGACTATAACTCTCAACCCAGACGTCAAAAATTTTTCAAATTTTTATAGTAAGCTCATCACTTAGTTGTCTACAACTTTCATGTTGAACGATTTTTAGTTTGAACAACTTATGAAGGTCGAAAAATTTCAGTTGTATAGACTGTTCAGAGTTAACAGTTTTACACAGGGTTGATCCAAAAATACAAATACCATGCTAGAAGGCTTCAAAAATTTTCAAATTTTTACAGCAGCTGGATAACTTAGGAAACACCATTTAGTCTTACTACCCCAAGTCAATTTGAGTAACTTAACAGAAGGTTAAAATTCGTGGAAACCAGGTTGCAGACTTTCTGGATACTCCCTAGGATAGTGTTTTAACTGATTTGCTTGCGATTTCCCCAGAGATTTATTTGCTAATCTTTTTGAGAATGAATGCAGAACCTATACGTCCTCACCCAGGAAAAATTGCCAAGTAACCTTGGTCTTACGCAATGACTTTGGTGGCATACATATTACGTCTCTCACTATATAGCTACTCGATATAGCTAGATAGCCTATAATTCGATTTCGAGTTAGCGTACCTGCAAAAGATTGACAGTATATAAAATGAACCTTTCGTGCCAGCACTCACGAAAGCGTCCCCATACATTACCGATCACTATAGAATCGGCATCCATACCATTACCGCCGTATGGACAACGTTAAGCATACGTTATCGAAACAACGTATTGACTGAGTACCGTCTTTGACGGGGAATTGAATTCCAATTTCGAACCATTACTCCCCATATACTCAACCGAAGTTGGTATATGGGCAGCAGCTCAAGTAGGCCACTACTTGAGCTCCAGCGTTCGGCTCGCATCACCGACGGGAAGGTCAGACTCCCTCAGCTGACTGAGTAAGCATACCTTCGTGGCGACGACGTAGTTGCAGAATTTAAATTACAGAATTTAAATACTGAAAGGTAATGTGCTGGAAGTTAGCCATACAAAATAAGCCACCTGATTATACCCATAAGATTCCCTAGGGCTTTACGTCCTAGACTTGTCCTTGGAGACCCTAAACTCTTTCAAAAACTTTAGTAGCTTTGAAGTCAAGTTTTAAGTTGTTGTTGTGAAAACCGAGGTTGCCATCCCTGGTAGGCTGTCTGCGAGCTCTGATGCCAGCTGTGGCGGAACCACCCAAAACTACTGGGCCCCGGGTGCACTGATCTTTGTTGCTAAGCAACTCTGACCCAAATTGGCACTCACCGGTAGTTCCTCGAGTGAAGCCTCGATAAAAGCCACGCTATTCCCGGATCAGCAGACAACACTCACACGAAGGTGAGCCCAGAGATTACAACACAGAACATTGCATACATCTCAGAGTGATTGCAGCGGAAAGGAAATTTATTACAAACCAAGTTCAGAGTAACAAAGTACCACGGAGTTCCAACTACTCAATTATTCAAGTCTCATTGTTCAGCGGAAGCCGTAAGATAACTAGCGAGATAACGTGACGCATCGGTAAAGCCCGTACGAATGCGTCACTCAGCGGGAGGGTGATTAGCACCAGCTGAAGGGCCATCCCACTCAACAGACCAACCCGGAGGCAGAGTACAAGGCCAAGTAAGACTCGCAAACAGATCTTCAAAGTTAGTACCTGAAAAACAGTGCCACAAGCAAGGCTGAGTATACTAATACTCAGCAAGACTGACCCGTCTCCGGATATAACATAGTCCGATAACTAGACATGCAAGGCTTTTTGGTTGGTGGGGTTTGTTTGCCAAAAATGCCGCTAAATGTTGATCCTTACTTTCAGGTTTCACTTAGCCAGATTCTAGTGGAATTAACCATTCTAAATTTGCAACTAACTCTACTCAAACATGGTAGAGCAACCATTTAATCAACCAGCAGTATTATCATCATCATATTCCACTTGTTACTCTATGTGACCGAAAGCATTAAGCAATCTCATGCCGTGAGAGGCGGACGATTCTGAATCGAATTTCAACCTGGCCAGGGGAACCTAGACCACACGCATGGGGATTGACTTCGCTCCCGACCACGCTACTTTTCCCCTTTCTTTCCAGTCCGTGGATCCGGAACACCCTCCCCGACTACAGAGTCCGACCACTCTGCACCCGTACGTCGCGACATAAAAATAAACCCTACTTCTACCAGGAGGGTGCGAGATCGTTCCACTCGCCGGTCCAATCAGGTACTTAAGCTTACCGATTACCATATTTCTCGGTATGTGGCTAGTACTTTCAAACGCTTAACGAAATGAGCCACACACCTCGACCTTAGCCATTTTTGACTATACCAGCGGGGTATCACAACTACACAACCCCGCCCATTGTCCTTACATTTCAACAGGAATTAAAGTCAGTACAATTCCTATTTGCTCGCGAGAGGCAGGAAACCACTCGACTTCTACCGTACCTATTTAGCATGGCAACTAGTCGATAGAGAGATCCGGTATCAAACATAGGTTCCTATGGATCATGCATCTAGGGTTTTCGATCAACGCCTAGAGAACTTAAATGTAGAAAACCAACTATTACCATACATTAATAAATAGATAGCAGAATGATAATTCGGAAAAATTAGTGGGATTATGCTCCGGGGCTTGCCTTCTTGGGCACTGTCTGGCAGAAAAGCTTCTGGGGCTTGGCCCAGGTCTTGAGACAAGTTAGTACAGTTCAGATTAACCTCCTGCTCCGCACGAGAGTCCGCGGGCACCAGTTCGTAGTCTCCGTCCGCGAGGTTAACCGTTTCTATATGCAATGCAAGATTTTGAGTTATTCAGGGATACAATTTCTTTCCTTCATGATAAAGTTGTAGTCGAACAAAAGTTACTTAAGTGATGATTTCAACAGTTTATTTCATGGGCAGTCATTTATAGAGTAGTAAACCTAACTACGTTTCTTCATGAATGAGTGGGGTTTTGGGTTTTCATTTTTAATTTCACACATAGCATGCTTTCATTCTTTCTTAACAACACAACTACTAAAGAGCTAGTGATGAAACACTAAAGTAACTCAGATCCAAACTTGAACATTCATGGTATAAATTTCAGCATCTACCATAGAGCAAAAACTATAACTATTCATGCAAATGGATTACTCTAGTTGCTTCATCTTTTTGTACAGAATGTTCAACATGGGTTCTGGTGCTGCAAATTTTATGGGAGCAACTTCACAGCATATAATCAGCACTGAAATTTTTCAAGATTTTATACACTTATACAGCAGAGGTGATAAATAGAATAAAAACAACAAGCCATTAACAAAGATTAATTCTACAAAAAGTTTTACAAAGGATTTGGTTCTCAAATTTTTACCAGAGACTAGTCCTGAGTTAAACATACTCCATAAAATTTTTCAAGATTTAACTCACTATGATAAATTAGTTATTCAGTTAACTTAACATGAGTTTGCATAAATTTCTCAAGATGCATTTGACCAGTATTGCATCTGAACTTTTTATCACAGGTAGAACATACTCTAAACAAGATCATGCCCAAAAATAAAGATCAGAAACATTGTAGATTACTCAGAACAAAAATAGTAAATCTAGCCCTAAGATGCTAAGCATGATTATTCAACAAAGCAAAACTCCATAACTGCAGTTCAAAATTTCTAGACAGGAACATAGAGCTAAAAAGAGACTCCAGAAATAAATATAGATTTTTCTGAGCATAAGAACTATATATGAGGAATTAAGTTGATTAAACTAGCATAAATCATGGTATATAGCACACGAACTCTAATAAATTTGAAATTTAGATATTTGCAGGGATTCAGTGGCACAAGTCTGTAGTAAAATTTTCAGAGCAATGTCATGTGTATATTTTCCTGAATTAATTCAAAAAAGCTAACAATAGATTAGAGAATCTTGATTGTTCTAACATGATAACTGTTTTGGGTTGGTGTCATCTTTTTACTGTGATCTTAGCATTCCATTAGTGATAACATATCCAAAAATCAAGGTCATTTGATGGGTAGAACTTCATGAACATGCATAAGGTGGTTTTCTTATTCTTTTCCCTAGATTAAATTCGGTTGAGTTTCTGCAAATGTGAATGTTACAAAATTTGTAGATTTTGTTACAAGGATTCCAGATCAGTTGAGTTTGCATTTTTCTAATTTTTCTGTGATTTGTTTCGCATTTTAGAAGTTCACTGGTATACACTGTAAAACTTGCAGAGACACCCTTGAACGAAAAAAAGAAATTACAACCGGGTCCTTCGCCGGCCTTCTCCGCCGTGGCATCTTGCCGGTGGTGTTCTGCGGTGCAGGGCTTACCGGGGCTGCCACGGGGAGGCGCGTGGGTGAGAAAGGATCGAGGAACACCTACCCTGGTCGTCGTTCGAGCGTTTGGAGCACAGGTTCGAGCTCGTCGGCGTTGATGGCGGGTCGGTTGTTCGGTTCGCCGGCGCTGGAGGTGAAGGAGGGCTCGGGGTAGTGGAACAGGGCACGCACGAGCACCGCGTGAGCTCATGGATGCTTCTGGGGTAGCTGTCGGGCTCGGTCTTCCCCGGAGCTGGCCGGTCCGCGGTGAGCCTGAGCTCGCCGGCGGCGGCGCAAAAGGGGAACGGCTTCGGGAGGGGGTTTGGATTTGATTCCGCGCGCTTGGAGCTTAACTGGGAGGTGGCGAAGCTGCTGCGGTGGTCGGAGGGGGCAATGTGGGGCTGGGCTAGCCGGCCCGCGCGAGCTGGATCTCGGCAGCCATGGCGGAGCGGCGGGAGGAGGAAGAAGGGGAAGAAGGGGCGCGACTGTGGGGTTCTGGGGGTCTTTATAGGCCAAAGAGCTCCTGGATGAGGAATGGAGTGATTGGGGGCGGTCGATTTGGCCTGGGCGAGTCGACGGCGAGCGGGCGGAGCGGCAGCGGCGCGGCGCATGGCTGGGGGTGTCGTGGCGGCTCGGGATGCGGCCTGGGACGCGTGTGGGCGTGGGAGGGCGCCAAGGGGCGGGCCAGGTGGCGTGGAGAGGTTTCCCCGGGTCCATTTGGCCGCGGGCGCGCGGTGGACGAAGTCCACCGGCGGCGTACGGCGGGCGGCGCGAACAGAGCAGGCCGGGAAAGAGAGAGATGGAGATAAGGGCATATTTGTGATTTCTGAAATTCCAGGGACCTCTCGGTAAACTAAAATTATCTCCTAATTGGAGGGCTCAAATGGAAAAGTGTTGAATACCACTTTTGCATAACTTTTCAAGATCTACAACTTTCGTGTTATGCAAATTTTCATTTGAAACTCACATTTTGAACTATTGGTACATTTGCATATTTGCACAAAAGGACTTTAGTTTTATTCAGTTTTTGAATTGATTTTTGCTGAAGTTCAATTGAGCACATGTCAATTGAAATACCTCCCATGAGCCAACTAAAATTTTGTGCATATTTTTGAATTAATTTTTGAATAGCTTTTCACCCTTTTTCTTTCTCCTTTCATTTCTTATGCAATAACTGGTCTTTTATTTGAACCCTTCTCTTGAATTATTTTCCCAAATTTTCTTTTAACTTTAACTAAGGTGTATTGATTGGATTTAAAAGTATTGACACCTGAGGTGTCACAGGACATAACCTATATTTCAAATTATTATCATTTACGGTTGTTATTTGCTTATGCATTTACAGTTCTTAGGAGTTGAATTGAAACCCTAGTTGCATGATCCTAGGAACCCATGTACTGAATACTAGATTTGAGTTCGACTACTTGCTAAGCTTATAGGACCGGTAAAAGTCGAGTGATTGCCTGTCACCCGCGAGCTTTATAGGAATTGCCTGTTTACTTTCTGTTATCAATATAAGGACGACGGACGGGGTTGTGATCGATATCATGACTTTATGTGAGACCCCGTCTGTGTTGATGAACTTGCTAAGGTCGCGGTGTGTGGTAGTGCTGGTTAAGTTTTTGAAAGTACTAGTCACATGCCGTAAATATGGTACGCGGCAAGCCTAGTAGCCGATTGGACCGGGGAGTGGATATACCTTTCACTCTCTCAGTAGGGATAGGTTTTATTTTTATGTTGCGCAACACTACGACTTCAAGGGACAAGGTTCGGCCTTGGAGCCCTGTAGTCGGGGAGAGTGACCCTATCCACAAGCCGGAAAGAAAGGTCAATGGTTGTTTGGGAATGACCCGACGGTGTTCCAGACGTGTGTGCTAGGTTATCCTTGCAAGGTTGAATTTCGATTCAGAATCGTCCGCCTCTCACGATGAAATGAGACTGCTTGATCTCTTTGCCACACAGAGTAAGAAGAGCAACAATACTTTAATCAATATTGATGTTTGCAAAGTTTTCTACCATGATTGGATAGTAGTTGCTTACATAGAACGGTTAATCAACTAGAACCTTGAAAGCTAAAACTTGAAAGTAAGGACATACTCTTTATTGCTTTTCAGCAAAAGAAAACCAGAGCCTCACAAAGCCTTGCATAGTCTAGCTAAGGTGAGCTGCTTATACCCGTTGATAGTTAAGTCTTGCTGAGTATTAGAATACTCTGCCTTGCTGTTGAAACCCTTTTTCAAGTATGAGTTTTGAGGATCAGATCGCTAGCTTGACCAATCCTTGCTTGTTGCCTCCTGGCTGGTCCGTAGAGTGGGATACGTCTTCGACCGGCAATGACTATGACGAGTGATACCATGCTTGGGCTAGCCTGGTATCCTTTTTGCAACGTGTTGTAGCCGTTGTGTATTATCTTCCGCTGTTTAAACCCTGAAGCTTTACACTTATGGCTTGTATAACTGTTTTACTTAAGTTGGCTTTGTAAATAATGATTTGAACTAGTTTGTAATCTTTACTATGCCTGTGTTGTAAAATTGTGGTTGCAATATCTCTGGACTCGCCTTCGTGCAGGGTATGCTTGTTCGATCCAAGAATCGGTGGTTGTATCGGGACGTTACCCGACAGACCAAAAATTGTTCCGTTTGAAGTGCGTTTAAGCTAATGTTGCCTTTATGGTGATGGCCTGCGCACTTGAGCCGGGATAATTTAGGCGGTTCTGCCACAGCTGGCATCAGAGCTACAAGCGTATACCAGAGGTGTTGGAACCTTAAAAATCGCTTTCCGTATAAAATTGGAACAACAGGGTATTTCGAAAAATTACGTTGGATTCGTTAAGGGTTGTGCATAGAACGTAAAGTCCTAGGGAATTTACGGGAATTACTAGGTGGCTATTTATGTATGGTTTATGTTATCTGACTTCCAGCACTTTACATTTTGTTAAACCATACTCACAAGCAACTCTTAATTCTTGTAACGACGCACCTACGTTGAGGTAAGAAGGTAAGGATCCTCAGTCAGCTGAGGGAGTCTGACCTTCCCGTCGGTGATGCGAGCCGAACGCTGCCCTCAAGCAGTGGCTTACTTGAGGTGCTTCCAATATATCGACGATTAGTTGACTATATTGGAAGTAAAGTGTGCTCAGTCAGCTGAGGGAGTCTGACCTTCCTGTCGGTGATGCAAACCGAACGCTGCGCTCAAGCAGTGGCCTACCTGAGCTGCTGCCAATATATCGATCTCGGTCGACTATATTGGGAGTATAGGGACTCGTGAATATGCCACTGAGTAGCGTATGTTAACATTGGCCATACAGCGGAAATTGTATGGCTGCCGCTTCTATAATAAGCGGTAATGTTTAGGAACGCTTTCATGAGTGCTGGCATGAAAGGTTCATTGGATATATATATATATATATATATATGTTCTGTCAATCTTCTGCAGGAACACTAACCTCGATTCGATAAGTTAAGAATGGTTAGAATGTATCGACTAGCTATATAGGGAGAGCCGTATTTATGTATACCACCGTGCTAACCACGTAAGCCCAACGATAGTTGGCAATTGTTTATCTTGTGAGGAACGAACAGGACGTGCATGCATATTTGGTTGATGTTTGATTTTGTTCCTAGTATGAATCCTCATAGATAAGTGTTAGTGTGCTTAAAACATGAGTGAGCGAAATTTTGATTTTAGAAGCATGCTTGTTAAATGCTTAGGTTTCTTTGGATGAAAAATATGGTTTTGAGTCAGGCCTTCATCCTAAGCCCCATCTTGTTGTTTTAAGGATCTTTTACTTCCTTAGAATCTCAAATGATGAACCAGTACCGATTGTGGTTTATTATTCTTTGAGTTTGGAATTATATCATCTTTTGATTTAGAATCATAGTTGTTTTATCGCAGTCTTCTTAAAGCTTTATTTGAGAAGTCTTGAGATAATTGTATTACTCACATTTGAATCCTTTTTGATTCAGATAGCGACTTGTTCCCAGATCTTTTGGGATGAGGAGGGAAATTCTCATACCGACTGTCTGTACTGGGAGGGTTTTCCGAGGATTCTTTGGGATTCACTTCGTATCTTCCACTACCCAGATCCACCCCAGTACACGGGACGCCAGTTTTCTGAGGATGGAATTAAGAAGAACAGAGTTACAATGACCATTCCTCAGCACCCCACCTTGGAGTGGCCACCGATTGAGATTGAGGTGATTGGGTACCGTCTTGTGGATGCGTTTGAGAAAGCAGCTCTCAACGCTATCACCACTTTTTGTGAGCACCATCCCGAGGAGGTAGCAGCATATCCTATTGGTTTGTTTCCAGCAGTCAGTGCTGGCAATGCAGAGTGGCTGTTCAGGGTCACACACTTTGGGCACTTGATTGGAGATGTAGCGGATGAGACTATCGAGGCAGTAGTCATATATATGAATGCTCAGTCTCACTACCAGATACTTCAGCAGCGACACATGGACCAGGTGATAGACTTGGCCCAGAGTTTTCAGCGAGGCCTTCGTTTGAGAGATACCCAGATTCAGGGACTTCAGGATGCCGTTGTTGGGAGGGATCTGGCCATTGCACAGTTTGAGCATCAGGCTATGGAGCATGGTGCTGAGATAGAGCAGCGCAACATAGTTATTGGTTTTCTTCAGGGGCAGGTGAATGAGCTTCAAGCAGATTGGGCTGATGCTTTAGCACATGTTGGTATGCTCCAGGAGCAACCTGATGCCCCAGCCGAGCCTGCAGCAGCAGAAGAGGACCCAGAGGAGATTGAGGGAGTATCTGACTTAGATTCAGAGCACGCACTTGCTGAGCCTAACCCTCAGCCGGACGACTCTTCTTCCGGCAGTGCCTCTTCTGTGGGCAACCTCGACGACTTCTAGGCGCCTTAGACTAGTCCTAGATAGTTCGTGTTTCCTCTTGTTGTAGCATATGTATATAGGGAGATGATGTTGTAAGATAGCCCTAGGGAGGAGTACCACTTGTTGTATTATATGTGGTAAGGATGAGTGATGTTAGGTTGTAAGAAAAATGCTACTTTGAGTGTAATATAAGTAGCGACTACCAGTTTAGAAATCATGATCTTCCTGTTTACCAATTCTCTTCGTTTGTACATTTCTAGGTTGTTTGATGAATACTACCGATGTTGCAAGTTTTGTGGCATGGGTGCTCATCAAATTTAGCCTATTGAATTTGTGAGACTAAATTTTTAGTCCAATCACTTCTATGATCTCCGTTGATTAGCAGCATAGCACATAGCAATAAAGAATGAATTGCTAGATGATCTTCTTTACCCTTTTGCTCTCAGTATTAAGTATCCAAAACGATGGAGCATGAAGCTATCTGACAGCTGACCTATTCTGAGTATTATGGGTTACATAAATATGTGCTATGCATATTGTGCTACACCGCATTTAGTTAAATTCTGCTGATTTTATTTTGATATCCAATGTATGATCATTGCATGTACCATTGATTTTGGAAGCAAGAAATATGTATCTAATGGATGTATTCCATAATTACAGATGGTAGGTCATACTCGTGGAACGCCTGATGGCTTCGGTTGTGAAGCTGGCAGTGGATCTCAGCAGCCACCGCCACCCCCGTCAAATCTGGCCGAGTTAATGGCCATGCAAACAGAATTACTTCGCCAACTAGTCCAAGGGCAACAAAATCAGCCACGCCAACAGTATGGAGGACGTGAGGCACAACCAGCGGGTTACCAGGAATTCTTTGGTACCCAACCTCCGCTTTTCAGCAAAGCTGATGACCCACTGGACGCCGATGCTTGGCTCCGTACCATCAATTCCAAGTTTGCTTTGTTAACAGTACCGTGTGTTGATGCAAACAAGGCCCACTTTGCCGCTCAGCAACTTCGCGGTCCTGCACGTATACGGTGGGATCATTATTGTGCAATGCAGCCTGCGGAACATATCATATCTTGGGAGGAATTCAGAACTGCCTTCAGATCACATCATATTCCGGATGGACTAATTGAGAGAAAGTTGAATGAGTTCTTGGCTCTAGATCAGGGAACCCGCACTGTTTTACAATATGCACAGACCTTCAATCATATGTGCCAGTATGCGGGCCATCATGCTGATACGGATGCCAAGAAACGTGATTGTTTCCGTCGTGGCCTCAATACCAAGCTCAAGGAACATTTAAACTTGGTTCAGCCCAACACCTACAATGAGCTGGTCAACCTAGCCATTACGCAAGAGGACTGTATTGCTGCACATCGTGCTGAGAAAAAGCGAAAGGCACCAACGGGACCCTCGAGTGCCCAGCCACCGAGGTATCGTCTAGTGCAAAATACTCCACCCAGGCCTCCACCAAGAAATGCCCCAGTGGGCAGGTTTGTCTTTAGGCCGCCTCAGCAACAAGGAGGATTCAGACCTCCATTGCCTCAGCAACAGCAGCAGCAGCAATTTAGCCCAAGGCCGAATGCCCCACAGTTCAATAGTGGGAATAGTAATAATCGATGTTTCAACTGCGGCAGTGCTTCTCACTTTGCCAAGAATTGTCCGCAACCCAGAAGGAATAATCCAGGGCAAAACTCCAACCAAAACAACAACAAGGGCAAGGGCAAGAGACAAATGGTGCAAGTCCGGCAAGGGCGAGTTAACTTCACTACTCTTGCAGACCTTCCAGCAAGAGCACCAGTAATGATGGGTACTTTCTCTATCCACAATAAACCCGCAGTCATATTATTTGATTCTGGTGCAACGCATAGTTTTATAAGTGCCAAATTTGGAGCAAGGATAGGATTGGACTTTTGTCATACTAAGGGATCTTTTATGATAACAACTCCTGGTGGAAAGATAGCTTCCAATCAAATCACTAGACATGTGCCAATTAAGCTGGTAATCAAGACAGATTTGATCTTAATGAATTTAGAAGGCATGGATGTTATTCTGGGCATGGATTGGATGACTAACCATAAAGTACTGTTAGATATCTCTTCCCGAGCTATTGAGATAGATTCACCACATCAAGGAGCCACCATACTCTATCTACCACAACGAGAGTGCTTCAACTCTTGTGCCTATGCCACAAAAGAAATTAAACTTGAAGATATCCCTATTGTGTGGGAGTATGCAGATGTATTTCCAGATGATTTACCTGGAATGCCCCCTGATAGAAATATTGAGTTTGTTATTGAGCTTCAACCCGGTACCGCCCCTATTTCTAAGAGGTCGTACCGAATGCCTCCAAATGAGTTAGCAGAATTGAAAGTCCGACTCCAAGATCTTCTTGACAAGGGCTTTATACGTCCAAGTTCTTCACCCTGGGGATGTCCAGCCCTGTTTGTGAAAAAGAAGGACAACAGCTTGAGACTATGTGTTGACTATCGACCACTCAATGCGGTCACTATTAAAAATAAGTATCCTCTTCCCCGCATTGATATTCTGTTTGATCAGTTAGCTGGAGCTAAGGTTTTCTCTAAGATTGGTCTTCGTTCTGGCTACCATCAAATAAAGATCAAGCCTTGTGATATTCCAAAGACTGCTTTCTCTACCAGATATGGACTCTATGAATATCTGGTTATGTCTTTTGGCCTTACCAACGCCCCAGCATATTTTATGTACTTGATGAATTCAGTCTTCATGCCGGAGCTGGATAAATTCGTCGTGGTATTCATTGACGATATTTTGATCTACTCCAAGAATGAAGAAGATCATGCTGAGCATTTGCGTATCGTTCTTCAACGATTACAAGATCATCATCTTTATGCCAAATTCTCCAAGTGTGACTTTTGGTTAGACAGTGTGAAATTCTTAGGCCACACTATCTCCAGTGATGGAATATCTGTTGATCCAACTAAAGTACAAGAAGTGATGGATTGGGAATCTCCTATTTCAGTTCATCAAATTCGCAGTTTTCTTGGGTTAGCTAGATATTATCGTCGGTTCATTACTGATTTCTCCAGAATAGCCAAGCCTATGACGGAGTTATTGAAGAAGGGAGTGAACTTTGTTTGGAATGAGAAGTGTGAAGAAGCTTTCCAAACTCTCAAAGCACGATTAACTACTGCTCCAGTATTGGCTACACCAGACAGTACCAAACCTTTTGCTGTCTATTGTGATGCTTCGGGTACGGGACTTGGTTGTGTGCTTATGCAGGACAACTAGGTTATTGCTTATGCATCAAGAGCTCTCCGGAATCATGAGAAGAATTACCCAACCCATGATCTGGAGTTAGCAGCCGTAATTCACGCTCTTAAGATTTGGAGACATCATCTTATGGGAACTCACTGTAATATTTACACTGCCATAAGAGCCTCAAATATATTTTCACTCAAGCTGATCTCAACATGAGACAGAGACGCTGGCTAGAGTTGATAAAGGATTATGATCTAGAAGTGCACTATCATCCAGGAAAGGCTAATGTGGTTGCAGATGCACTCAGTCGCAAGTCACAATGCCATTGTCTATCTGTAGAACCATTCAATGAAACTTTATGCCAGGAAATGATGAAGTTAAACCTAGAAATGGTACCTCAAGGAAGTTTGAACCATATATCGATTGAGCCTACACTTCATGATAGCATCATCATGGCACAATTACATGATGAAGGTATTACGATCATCAAGGAAAAGTTATCACAAGGAAAAGCAAAGTACAAATGTTTCCGAGTGGATCATAGAGGAGTTCTATGGTTTGAATCTCGACTGGTTGTACCCAAGGATCATCAGCTTAGAAAGCAAATCCTTGATGAAGCACATCTATCGAAGTTTTCGATTCATCCCGGTGGTACCAAGATGTACCACGATCTTAAACAAAATTTCTGGTGGACTCGAATGAAAAGAGAGATCGCCAGATATGTTTCTGAGTGTGATGTCTGTCAAAGAGTTAAAGCTAGTCATTTGAAAGTAGCTGGTACTCTCCAACCTTTATCTATTCCATCCTGGAAATGGGAGGATATCAGTATGGATTTTATTGTCGGTTTACCCAACACTTCGCAGAAGCATGATTCTATTTGGGTAATCGTTGATAGACTCACCAAGACCGCTCATTTTATTCCGGTTCATACTACTTATTTTGCCAAGAAGTATGCAGAGATTTATCTCGATCAGATTGTTCGTTTACATGGAATTCCAAAGACGATTATTTCTGATCGTGGGCCTCAGTTTATAGCACGTTTCTGGGAGCAAATGCAAGAATCCCTTGGAACAAAACTGATTCATAATTCAGCTTATCATCCACAAACAGATGGGCAAACTGAACGAATCAATCAAATTCTTGAAGATATGTTGAGAGCATGTACTATTCAATATGGCAAGAATTGGGTTAAATGCCTAGCACTGGCGGAGTTTTCATATAATAATAGTTATCAATCCAGCTTGCAAATGGCACCATTTGAAGCATTATATGGTTGAAGGTGTAGAACTCCCTTGAATTGGTCACAAGCTGGAGAACGCAAAATTTTTGGGCCAGATTTAGTGACTGAGGCAGAGGAGAAAGTCAAAGTTATCCAGACTAATCTTAAAACAGCTCAATCAAGACAGAAAAGTTATGCAGACAAAAGAAGAGATCCTTTACAATTCGAGGTAGGGAACTTCGTATATTTGCGAGTATCTCCTACTAAAGGTGTTCAACGCTTTGGCGTAAAAGGGAAATTAGCACCCCGATACATCGGACCTTTTGAAATTATAGAAACTTGTGGACCCGTTGCCTACCGACTTCGTCTTCCATCTCAGTTGGCTGTCATTCATGATGTCTTTCATGTATCACAACTCCGGAAGTGTACCAGGGTACCTACTGAGATCCTTGAACCACAGGATATCGAGATTGAATCCGATCTATCTTATACGGAGTATCCAATCAGGATTCTTGACACCAAAGAAAGAAGTACTAGAAGGGAGAAAGTTAAAATGTACAAAATCCAGTGGAATCATCATACTGTAGAAGAAGCTACTTGGGAGACTGAAAATTTTCTCCAATGAAACTTTCCTGACTTTCTTAGAACCAATCCAGGTACCAAGTCTTTGCATCCTTTCTTCATGTAATCTCGGGACGAGATTCCTTTTAGGGGGGAAGGCTGTAACACCCCGGGTGTCTGCACAGTAATTAAATAGGTGTCTGCAAAGTAATTGCATATGTTTGCTAGGCATCATGTGCTTGAAATGCTTAAAAGGATCTTTTTGTAATTATAAAAGGCTATATGTGTAATTATAATTTTATGCAAGGTCCTTTCTTTAGATATTTCTGATTATAGCTTTTATGGAGGGTGTTTTTGCAAAATTTCAGTGCATTTAATGCATGGCAGCAAAATTTACTTTTAGGTCTATGTTTGAAGTGAATTTACTTTGAAAAAGACAAATTTCCTAGAATTCAAAATCCCTTCAATGATTTTAATTTTAGCTCTTAAATCTTTGGTCAAATAAATTTTTGCACAACATCAAAGTTGTAGATCTTGAAAAGTTGAACAACTTTCATGTTGGGCACTTTTCCATTTGAGCTTTGGTTTAAAAGTTATCGCTGTTTTACAGTGGGATCCCTGAAATTTTTGGAAATTGCAAAACTACCCTTGTCTTCCACCTCCACCCCCCTGCTCTGTTTTGCGCCGCCGCCCACCGACAGCGCCCCCGCCGGCGCCGGGGAAAGCTTTCCCGGCCATCCCGGCCATTAAATCGCCGCGCGCTGGCACCCACGCGTCGCGGACGACCTCCTCCACCGCCCTCTAGCCTCGCGCTGGAGCCTCCCCGGCCGTGCCACGCGCCCCGCCGCTTCCAGAACCGCCCCGACGGCCGCCACCTCGCCGTCGCGGTGGAGAGCCAGCTGCAGCAGCCGCCGGCCTCTTCTAGCGAGCGCCTGAGCACTACACAAAACCCAGAAGTCGATTTCATTCGTTCTTTTGCTCTCCCCTCGCTCCCACGCCTCGGAACGCCGCCGCCGCACCACCCGAACCCCGACGAGCTCACCCCGCCGCGGAGCCGCCACCACAGGCCTGCTCCACCCCAATAGCCCCCACCTTTAGCCGCGCCTCGACCTCGCGCAGCTCCCAGACCACTTCCTCTCGCCCGAAACCCACCGGAGCACCCTCACCGCCGCTTGCCTCCGCCGCCGAGCCGCCCTGCTCCGTCGAGCCGCCGCCTCCGAGCCTCTCCCCGCAACGCTAGACCACCTAGAGGTGCGCCGTGAACCCGTGAAGCTCACGCACCCCTCCACCCTCGCCGCCGGTGAGCCCCTCGCCGGGAAACCGCCGGTCAAACCCGCGCTCCCCCTCTGACCCGACCCGAGGACCTCGGGTTTGAAATTCCAGAGAACCCAGGGGGTTATTTGAATAGGCCTAGACACATATGAATAGTGCCTTAGGGACTTCTTTGCTATGATTTTTAGTGAACTTTGAAATTCAATATCAATTCGTAGAAAATTCGTAAAATAGCAAATCTTGATGTTTTGGAATCCTCTTGAAGAGCTCTATGTAGTAGAACCATAATATGTTAGGATTTAGTTGCAAGTTTTTGCTGTAGAATTTAATTTGTGTTATTAGTGCTTAAATATTAGTTGTTTTCATCTTTTTCTTATCTACTTCATAAAGCCATGTGTTGCAGTTAAACTTTTATGGTAGTTTACTTATGTAACACTAGCTTTTCTGTAAAAATTTCATGATTAGTTATCTTGTGTAGCTATTTATTTGATTTAATCCTTGTTTAATAGACTTTAATAATGGTAAATAGTTTATGTTCATAATAAATCATGAATTTATTTCTGCATGCTCTTTCTGAGTATATTAGCTTGTCCAGGAAGTTTGAACACCAGTTCATGAATGTAACAGGAGCTAAAAATGTTTCCTTCTAAACTGATGTCTGTTTTGTTTATTTTCTCATAATTATTTCTTTGTAGATAAAATCGTGAAAATTTCACTGTAGCTAGCTTATCTCTGTTTCAACCTTCTGTTAAATTTTGACCTTCTGTTTTGCTCTAGTTTGACCTGTATAATTCAAGCTTGTGCTAGGTGTTGCCTGCATGAATGATTTGTTGTGAATAACTGGCTACATGTTTGGGCATGAATTTTACAGGGTAGCTTACTATATTAATGTTCTGTTTAAGGTAATTTTTTCTAAATTTATTATTGTTTGTGCTCTGAGTTGTTTATTTATTAGCAAACATGGATTTAATTGCTATAGGAAATCAACCACCACTCATTTTATGAAGTTAGTATAACTTGCTTGTGCTGTTGATCATGATGCCTTGTGTAGTTAATTTTGGTATTTAACTACTCTATAAACGATTGCCCATGTGTGTTTATAATACTGTTCTTGCATTACATGTAGACACGACTGCCTTATCGGACGGGACGTACGAGCTGATTCCGGAGTCTGACGGAGGTGATCCAGAAGTCCAGGTGAACGCCGCTGAACTAACTGAAGCCCCGAACCAAAGTTCGGAAGAGCCTAGAGCTGAGATAGTTAGTGACTACTGAGAAGGCAAGCCCCGGACATAACCTATATTTCAAATTATTATCATTTACGGTTGTTATTTGCTTATGCATTTACAGTTCTTAGGAGTTGAATTGAAACCCTAGATGCATGATCCTAGGAACCCATGTACTGAATACTAGATTTGAGTTCGACTACTTGCTAAGCTTATAGGACCAGTAAAAGTCGAGTGATTGCCTGTCACCCGCGAGCTTTATAGGAATTGCCTGTTTACTTTCTGTTATCAATATAAGAACGACGGACGGGGTTGTGATCGATATCATGACTTTATGTGAGACCCTGTCTGTGTTGATGAACTTGCTAAGGTCGCGGTGTGTGGTAGTGCTGGTTAAGTTTTTGAAAGTACTAGTCACATGCCGTAAATATGGTACGCGGCAAGCCTAGTAGCCGATTGGACCGGGGAGTGGATATACCTTTCACTCTCTCAGTAGGGATAGGTTTTATTTTTATGTTGCGCAACACTACGACTTCAAGGGACAAGGTTCGGCCTTGGAGCCCTGTAGTCGGGGAGAGTGACCCTATCCACAAGCCGGAAAGAAAGGTCAATGGTTGTTTGGGAATGACCCGACGGTGTTCCAGACGTGTGTGCTAGGTTATCCTTGCAAGGTTGAATTTCGATTCAGAATCGTCCGCCTCTCACGATGAAATGAGACTGCTTGATCTCTTTGCCACACAGAGTAAGAAGAGCAACAATACTTTAATCAATATTGATGTTTGCTTAGTTTTCTACCATGATTGGATAGTAGTTGCTTACATAGAACGGTTAATCAACTAGAACCTTGAAAGCTAAAACATAAAAGTAAGGACATACTCTTTATTGCTTTTCAGCAAAAGAAAACCAGAGCCTCACAAAGCCTTGCATAGTCTAGCTAAGGTGGGCTGCTTATACCCGTTGACGGTTAAGTCTTGCTGAGTATTAGAATACTCAGCCTTGCTGTTGAAACCCTTTTTCAGGTATGAGTTTTGAGGATCAGATCGCTAGCTTGACCTATCCTTGCTCGTTGCCTCCTGGCTGGTCCGTAGAGTGGGATACGTCTTCGACCGGCAATGACTATGATGAGTGATACCATGCTTGGGCTAGCCTGGTATCCTTTTTGCGACGTGTTGTAGCCGTCATGTTTTATCTTCCGCTGTTTAAACCCTGAAGCTTTACACTAGTGGCTTGTATAACTGTTTTACTTAAGTTGGCTTTGTAAATAATGATTTGAACTAGTTTGTAATCTTTGCTATGCCTGTGTTGTAAATTTGTGGTTGTAATATCTCTGGACTCACCTTCGTGCGGGGTATGCTTGTTCGATCCAAGAATCGGTGGTTGTATCGGGACGTTACCCGACAGACCAAAAATTGTTCCGTTTGAAGTGTGTTTAAGCTAATGTTGCCTTTATGGTGATGGCCTGCGCACTTGAGCCGGGATAATTTAGGCGGTTCTGCCACAGCTGGCATCAGAGCTACAAGCGTATACTAGAGGTGTTGGAACCTTAAAGATCGCTTTCCGTATAAAATTGGAACAACAGGGTATTTCGAAAAATTACGTTGGATTCGTTAAGGGTTGTGCATAGAACGTAAAGTCCTAGGGAATTTACGGGAATTACTAGGTGGCTACTTATGTATGGTTTATGTTATCTGACTTCCAGCACTTTACATTTTGTTAAACCATACTCACAAGCAACTCTTAATTCTTGTAACGACACACATACGTTGAGGTAAGAAGGTAAGGATCCTCAGTCAGCTGAGGGAGTCTGACCTTCCCGTCGGTGATGCGAGCCGAACGCTGCCCTCAAGCAGTGGCTTACTTGATGTGCTTCCAATATATCGACAATTAGTTGACTATATTGGAAGTAAAGTGTGCTCAGTCAGCTGAGGGAGTCTGACCTTCCCGTCGGCGAGGCGAACCGAACGCTGCGCTCAAGTAGTGGCCTACTTGAGCTGCTGCCAATATATCGATCTCGGTCGACTATATTGGGAGTAAAGAAACTCGTGAATACGCCACTGAGTAGCGTATGTTAACGTTGGCCATATGGCGGAAATTGTATGGCTGCCGCTTCTATAGTGAGCGGTAATGTTTGGGAACGCTTTCATGAGTGCTGGCATGAAAGGTTCATTGGATATATATATATATATGCTCTGTCAATCTTCTGCAGGAACACTAACCTCGATTCGATAAGTTAAGAACGGTTAGAATGTATCGACTAGCTATATAGGGAGAGCCGTATTTATGTATACCACCGTGCTAACCACGTAAGCCCAACGATAGTTGGCAATTGTTTATCTTGTGAGGAACGAACAGGACGTGCATGCATATTTGGTTGATGTTTGATTTTGTTCCTAGTATGAATCCTCATAGATAAGTGTTAGTGTGCTTAAAACATGAGTGAGCGAAATTTTGATTTTAGAAGCATGCTTGTTAAATGCTTAGGTTTCTTTGGATGAAAATTATGGTTTTGAGTCAGGCCTTCATCCTAAGCCCCATCTTGTTGTTTTAAGGATCTTTTACTTCCTTAGAATCTCAAATGATGAACCAGTACCAATTGTGGTTTATTATTCTTTGAGTTTGGAATTATATCATCTTTTGATTTAGAATCATAGTTGTTTTACCGCAGTCTTCTTAAAGCTTTATTTGAGAAGTCTTGAGATAATTGTATTACTCACATTTGAATCCTTTTTGATTCAGATGACGACTTGTTCCCAGATCTTTTGGGATGAGGAGGGAAATGCTCATACCGACTGTCTGTACTGGGAGGGTTTTCCGAGGATTCTTTGGGATTCACTTCGTATCTTCCACTACCCAGATCCACCCCAGTACACGGGACGCCAGTTTTCTGAGGAGGGAATTAAGAAGAACAGAGTTACAATGACCATTCCTCAGCACCCCACCTTGGAGTGGCCACCGATTGAGATTGAGGTGATTGGGTACCGTCTTGTGGATGCGTTTGAGAAAGCAGCTCTCAACGCTATCACCACTTTTTGTGAGCACCATCCCGAGGAGGTAGCAGCATATCCTATTGGTTTGTTTCCAGCAGTCAGTGCTGGCAATGCAGAGTGGCTATTCAGGGTCACACACTTTGGGCACTTGATTGGAGATGTAGCGGATGAGACTATCGAGGCAGTAGTCAGATATATGAATGCTCAGTCTCACTACCAGATACTTCAGCAGCGACACATGGACCAGGTGATAGACTTGGCCCAGAATTTTCAGCGAGGCCTTCGTTTGAGGGATACCCAGATTCAGGGACTTCAGGATGCCGTTGTTGGGAGGGATCTGGCCATTGCACAGTTTGAGCATCAGGCTATGGAGCATGGTGCTGAGATAGAGCAGCGCAACATAGTTATTGGTTTTCTTCAGGGGCAGGTGAATGAGCTTCAAGCAGATTGGGCTGATGCTTTAGCACATGTTGGTATGCTCCAGGAGCAACTAGATGCCCCAGCCGAGCCTGCAACAGCAGAAGAGGACCCAGAGGAGATTGAGGGAGTATCTGCCTTAGATTCAGAGCACGCACTTGCTGAGCCTAACCCTCAGCCGGACGACTCTTCTTCCGGCAGTGCCTCTTCTGTGGGCAACCTCGACGACTTCTAGGCGCCTTAGACTAGTCCTATATAGTTCGTGTTTCCTCTTGTTGTAGCATATGTATATAGGGAGATGATGTTGTAAGATAGCCCTAGGGAGGAGTACCACTTGTTGTATTATATGTGGTAAGGATGAGTGATGTTAGGTTGTAAGAAAAATGCTGCTTTGGATATAATATAAGTAGCAACTACCAGTTTGGAAAATCAGGATCTTCCGACTTACCAAATCTCTTTATTTGTGCATTTTCACGCCGTTTGATGAATACTAAAGATGTTGCAAATTTTGTGGCATGTGTGCTCATCAAATGTAGCCTGTGGAATCTGTGAGATTAAATTTTAGTCCAATCCCTTCTATGATCTCTGTTGTTTAGCAGCATAGCACATAGCAATGAAGAGCGAGTTGATAGATTATTTTCTTTATCTTTAATCTCAGCATAGAATCTCTATACGATGGAGCATGAAGCTATCTAACAGCTGACCAGTTTTGATTTTTGTGGGTTGCACACATATGTGTTATGCATATTGTGCTACACCACATTTAGTTAAATTCTGCTGATCTTATTTTGAGATCCAATATATGATCATTGCATGTACCATTGATTTTGGAAGCAAGAAATATGTATCTAATGGATGTCTTCCATAATTACAGATGGTAGGTCATACTCGTGGAACGCCTGATGGCTTCGGTTGTGAAGCTGGCAGTGGATCTCAGCAGCCACTGCCACCCCCGTCAAATCTGGCCGAGTTAATGGCCATGCAAACAGAATTACTTCGCCAACTAGTCCAAGGGCAACAAAATCAGCCACGCCAACAGTATGGAGGACGTGAGGCACAACCAGCGGGTTACTAGGAATTCTTTGGTACCCAACCTCCGCTTTTCAGCAAAGCTGATGACTCACTGGACGCCGATGCTTGGCTCCGTACCATCAATTCCAAGTTTGCTTTGTTAGCAGTACCGTGTGTTGATGCAAACAAGGCCCACTTTGCCGCTCAGCAACTTCGCGGTCCTGCACGTATATGGTGGGATCATTATTGTGCAATGCAGCCTGCAGAACATATCATATCTTGGGAGGAATTCAGAACTGCCTTCAGATCACATCATATTCCGGATGGACTAATTGAGAGAAAGTTGAATGAGTTCTTGGCTCTAGATCAGGGAACCCGCACTGTTTTACAATATGCACAGACCTTCAATCATCTGTGCCAGTATGCGGGCCATCATGCTGATACGGATGCCAAGAAACGTGATCGTTTCCGTCGTGGCCTCACTACCAAGCTCAAGGAACGCCTGAACCTTGTTCAGCCCAACACCTACAAATGAGCTGGTTAACCTGGCCATTACACAGGAGGACTATATTGCTGCACATCGTGCTGAGAAGAAGCGGAAGGCACCAACGGGACCCTCGAGTGCCCAGCCACCGAGGTATCATCTAGTGCAAAATACTCCACCCAGGCCTCCGCAAAGAAATGCCCTAGTGGGCAGGTTTGTCTTTAGGCCGCCTCAGCATTTAGGAGGATTCAGACCTCCAGTGCCTCAGCAACAGCAGCAGCAACAATTTAGCCCAAGGCCGAATGCCCCACAGTTCAATAGTGGGAATAGTAATAATCGATGTTTCAACTGCGGCAGTGCTTCTCACTTTGCCAAGAATTGTCCGCAACCCAGAAGGAATAATCCAGGGCAAAACTCCAACCAAAACAACAACAAGGGCAAGGGCAAGAGACAAATGGTGCAAGTCCGGCAAGGGCGAGTTAACTTCACTACTCTTGCAGACCTTCCAGCAGGAGCACCAGTAATGACGGGTACTTTCTCTATCCACAATAAACCCGCAGTCATATTATTTGATTCTGGTGCAACGCATAGTTTAATAAGTGCCAAACTTGGAGCAAGGATAGGATTGGACTTTTGTCATACTAAGGGATCTTTTATGATAACAACTCCTGGTGGAAAGATAGCTTCCAATCAAATCACTAGACATGTGCCAATTAAGCTGGGTAGTAAATTAATCAAGACAGATTTGATCTTAATGAATTTAGAAGGCATGGATTGGATGACTAAATATAAAGTACTGTTAGATATCTCTTCCCGAGCTATTGAGATAGATTCACCACATCAAAGGAGCCACCATACTCTATCTACCACAACGAGAGTGCTTCAACTCTTGTGCCTATGCCACAAAAGAAATTAAACTTGAAGATATCCCTATTGTGTGGGAGTATGCAGATGTATTTCCAGATGATTTGCCTGGAATGCCCCCTGATAGAAATATTGAGTTTGTTATTGAGCTTCAACCCGGTACCGCCCCTATTTCTAAGAGGTCGTACCGAATGCCTCCAAATGAGTTAGCAGAATTGAAAGTCCAACTCGAAGATCTTCTTGACAAGGGCTTTATACGTCCAAGTTCTTCACCCTGGGGATGTCCAGCCCTGTTTGTGAAGAAGAAGGACAACAGCTTGAGGCTTTGTGTTGATTATCGACCACTCAATGCGGTCACTATTAAAAATAAGTATCCTCTTCCCCGGATTGATATTCTGTTTGACCAGTTAGCTGGAGCTAAGGTTTTCTCTAAGATTGATCTTCGTTCTGGCTACCATCAAATAAAGATCAAGCCTTGTGATATTCCAAAGACTGCTTTCTCTACCAGATATGGACTATATGAATATCTGGTTATGTCTTTTGGCCTTACCAACGCCCCAGCATATTTTATGTACTTGATGAATTCAGTCTTCATGCCGGAGCTGGATAAATTCGTCGTGGTTTTCATTGACGATATTTTGATCTACTCCAAGAATGAAGAAGATCATGCTGAACATTTGCGTATCGTTCTTCAACGATTACGAGATCATCATCTTTATGCCAAATTCTCCAAGTGTGAATTTTGGTTGGACAGTGTGAAATTCTTAGGTCACACTATCCCCAGTGATGGTATATCTGTTGATCCAACTAAAGTACAAGAAGTGATGGATTGGGAATCTCCTGTTTCAGTTCATCAAATTCGCAGTTTTCTTGGTTTAGCTGGATATTATCGTCGATTCATTACTGATTTCTCCAGAATAGCCAAGCCTATGACGGAGTTACTGAAGAAGGGAGTGAAGTTTGCTTGGAATGATAAGTGTGAAGAAGCTTTCCAAACTCTCAAAGCACGTTTAACTACTGCTCCAGTATTGGCTACACCGGACAGTACCAAACCTTTTGATGTCTATTGTGATGCTTCTGGTACGGGACTTGGTTGTGTGCTTATGCAAGATAACCGGGTTATTGCGTATGCATCAAGAGCTCTCCGGAATCATGAGAAGAATTACCCAACCCATGATCTGGAGTTAGCAGCCGTAATTCACGCTCTTAAGATTTGGAGACATCATCTTATGGGAACTCACTGTAATATTTACACTGACCATAAGAGCCTCAAATATATTTTCACTCAAGCTGATCTCAACATGAGACAGAGACGCTGGCTAGAGTTGATAAAGGATTATGATCTAGAAGTGCACTATCATCCAGGAAAGGCTAATGTGGTTGTAGATGCACTCAGCCGCAAGTCACAATGCTATTGTCTATCTGTAGAACCATTCAATGAAACTTTATGCCAGGAAATGATGAAGTTAAACCTAGAAATGGTACCTCAAGGAAGTTTGAACCATATATCAATTGAGCCTACACTTCATGATAGCATCATCATGGGGCAATTACATGATGAGGGTATCAAGATCATCAAGGAAAAGTTATCACAAGGAGAAGCAAAGTATAAATGTTTCTGAGTGGATCATAGAGGAGTTCTATGGTTTGAATCTCGACTGGTTGTACCCAAGGATCATCAGCTTAGAAAGCAAATCCTTGATGAAGCACATCTATCGAAGTTTTCGATTCATCCCGGTGGTACCAAGATGTACCACGATCTTAAACAAAATTTCTGGTGGACTCGAATGAAAAGAGAGATCGCCAGATATGTTTCTGAGTGTGATGTCTGTCAAAGAGTTAAAGCTAGTCATTTGAAAGTAGCTGGTACTCTCCAACCTTTATCTATTCCATCCTGGAAATGGGAGGATATCAGTATGGATTTTATTGTCGGTTTACCCAACACTTCGCAGAAGCATGATTCTATTTGGGTAATCGTTGATAGACTCACCAAGACCGCTCATTTTATTCCGGTTCATACTACTTATTTTGCCAAGAAGTATGCAGAGATTTATCTCGATCAGATTGTTCGTTTACATGGAATTCCAAAGACGATTATTTCTGATCGTGGGCCTCAGTTTATAGCACATTTCTGGGAGCAAATGCAAGAATCCCTTGGAACAAAACTGATTCGTAGTTCAGCATATCATCCACAAACAGATGGGCAAACTGAACGAATCAATCAAATTCTTGAAGACATGTTGAGAGCATGTACTATTCAATATGACAAGAATTGGGTTAAATGCCTAGCACTGGCGGAGTTTTCATATAATAATAGTTATCAATCCAGCTTGCAAATGGCACCATTTGAAGCATTATACGGTTGAAGGTGTAGAACTCTCTTGAATTGGTCACAAGCTGGAGAACGCAAAATTTTTGGGCCAGATTTAGTGACTGAGGTAGAGGAGAAAGTCAAAGTTATCCAGACTAATCTTAAAACAGCTCAATCAAGACAGAAAAGTTATGCAGACAAAAGAAGAGATCCTTTACAATTTGAGGTAGGGAACTTCGTATATTTGCGAGTATCTCCTACTAAAGGTGTTCAACGCTTTGGCGTAAAAGGGAAATTAGCACCCCGATACATCAGACCTTTTGAAATTATAGAAACTTGTGGACCCGTTGCCTACCGACTTCATCTTCCATCTCAGTTGGCTGCCATTCATGATGTCTTTCATGTATCACAACTCCGGAAGTGTACCAGGGTACCTACTGAGATCCTTGAACCACAGGATATCGAGATTGAATCCGATCTATCTTATACGGAGTATCCAATCAGGATTCTTAACACCAAAGAAAGAAGTACTAGAAGGGAGAAAGTTAAAATGTACAAAATCCAGTGGAATCATCATACTATAGAAGAAGCTACTTGGGAGACTGAAAATTTTCTCCAACGAAACTTTCCCGACTTTCTTAGAACCAATCCAGGTACCAAGTCTTTGTATCCTTTCTTCATGTAATCTCGGGACGAGATTCCTTTTAGGGGGGAAGGCTGTAACACCCCGGGTGTCTGCACAGTAATTAAATAAGTGTCTGCACAGTAATTGCATATGTTTGCTAGGCATCATGTGCTTGAAATGCTTAAAAGGATCTTTTTGTAATTATAAAAGGCTATATGTGTAATTATGATTTTATGCAAGGTCCTTTCTTTAGATATTTCTGATTATAGCTTTTATGGAGGGTGTTTTTGAAAAATTTCAGTGCATTTAATGCATGGCAGCAAAATTTACTTTTAAGTCTACGTTTGAAGTGAATTTACTTTGAAAAAGACAAATTTCCTAGAATTCAAAATCCCTTCAATGATTTTAATTTTAGCTCTTAAATCTTTGGTCAAATAAATTTTTGCACAACATCAAAGTTGTAGATCTTGAAAAGTTGAACAACTTTCATGTTGGGCACTTTTCCATTTGAGCTTTGGTTTAGAAGTTATTGCTGTTTTACAGTGGGGTCCCTGGAATTTTTTGAAATTGCAAAACTACCCTTGTCTTCCACCTCCACCCCCCTGCTCTGTTTTGCGCCGCCGCCCACCGACAGCGCCCCCGCCGGCGCCGGGGAAAGCTTTCCCGGCCATCCCGGCCGTTAAATCGCCGCGCGCTGGCACCCACGCGTCGCGGACGACCTCCTCCACCGCCCTCTAGCCACGCGCCCCGACGCCTCCAGAACCGCCCCGACGGCCGCCACCTCGCCGTCGCGGTGGAGAGCCAGCTGCAGCAGCCGCCGGCCTCTTCTAGCGAGCGCCTGAGCACTACACAAAACCCAGAAGTCGATTTCATTCGTTCTTTTGCTCTCCCCTTGCTCCCACGCCTCGGAACGCCGCCGCCGCACCACCCGAACCCCGGCGAGCTCACCCCGCCGCGGAGCCGCCACCACAGGCCTGCTCCACTGTAACACCCGGTTTATAAAAGGACATAAACCGAGCAATCATATACGTGCCAGGATCAAGTCACACGTATATACAACAGAATGAACAGTATATCATAGCACGCATCACGTAAAAGATATAATAAAGCGAAATACGAATGTTATTTATTACATTAATGACAAAAATGTCTGATACAGCGGAAGCGAAGTGCAAAAATACGATAAAGCTCTCCGAAGCTGAAGCAGGGCGCCACAGGGACGTCGACTGGGAGACGAACACCTAGAAGTCCTCGTAGTCCTGGTAGCGCTGGACGAACTCCCTCGTGTCGGCAGGAACTGAGCAGCAGTAGCGTAGCCAAGAGGAAAAAGTAGAGAAGAGGCAAGGGTGAGTACACAACTTGTACTCAACAAGTATAACACAAACTATGAGGCTCTAGGCTGGCTGACTCAACTGCATTAGCTTTTAAGTGTTGGCAAAATTTTATTAAAGCTATTTACTACAAGTTGGTGAATTACCATTAACCCAGTTACATAGTAATTAATCAAGTTTAATCATGTTACTACTGAGAACCAAACCGAAACCAAGCCACCAAGGTAAACCCCGAGAAGCACCTCCCTCGTCGGAAGGAGATAACTTCACTAATCAAAAGGAGGATCTGGGCCGCTCATAACCGTGAGCACGGCTAGTATACCAGTTTTACACTCTGCAGAGGTTGCACATCTTTACCCACAAGTCGTGAGCTACGCTAGAGGTTCATCACACTTCCTTAGGTGAGATGACTAGCGACTCACTACGAGGCCGTTACAAAGAATCTCGTTGGTAAGGCGTAACCGCGAGAGATAGGTCAGCGACGATGGGGCCCACCTCACGGGGGTACAAGCACAGGAGCGCAATCCAAGCACAGACCAGCCGGAGGAGCAGGGACCATTGAAGCTTACTACTCTTGCCCCGTAGGTAAGTTACTCCAAACCAAAAAGACCTAATTAATAAGCCAAGTCTATCCCATTCTAGCCTCGTGGTAGCGCTATTGTCCCAGGTTGTCGCTCTATGAACCGGTCCTTATGGAGAGTGGCCAACCCAGCAGTAAGCACCGTGCTGGCCCCCTAAACCATGTTTCTACAAAAAACATCTTTTAACGAGATGTGAGCCACTCAAGCCACACAGAGTGCCACTCTCAGAATTAAGTTCAAGTAAACCATTAATCAATTTAATTAAAAAGGACCAAAGTGTGTTATAGCGCAGCAACCTAGCTCAACTAACCAAAATGCAACCCAAGGGTATATTTAAAGGATATAAACTGGCTAGGAAATCCTTAAAGGCATACAGTATTAAAATGCAGTATGAAAATGTATTTAAAAGTGATGGGTTGTTCATGTTATACTTGCCTTCCTCGTACTGCTCTGGCTGCTGCTCAAACTGCTCCGAAGACGGCTGCTCCGGGTACTGGTACTGGGGCTCCTCAGATGGATCAATGTCTACTCACGAACACATGGCCAAAACAATGCACGATAATAAGCATACAAACAAACATTAACAAAAACTAAGAAACAGTACATCAATACATAAAAAACAGCGCACAAAACTACTCTAGAACTATTCTACGCATTACAACGATCGTGAGGATATAAAGAACGCTAAAATCGGAGCTAAAACGCATAATCTAGGCCAAAAACAAGTTCTAGGGGCTTATTTGCAAGAAAACTGAAGTTCCAGGGACTTTTCTGCTAAAACCGAGGGCTAAAACGTAATTATCCATTAGTTCTAGGGTCTGGCGCATAAAACTGCCAAGGGTGGACGGCGGGTTTGATTTCTGGAAAACTCAGGGGGGTCCGTGCAAAATTTTGGGCTTAACTGCAATTATTTTTCAAAGGTGGTGGACTGCGGGTTGATTCTGGGAAAACTGGGGGGTCTTTAACAAAAACGCCAGGTGAACCGGTATCTTCTAATCTGGACCGCCGGTTTTGGATCTGACGGTTTAGATCTAAGGTCCCCGGGATCTAATCGTGACCGTCGCTTTCAGATCCGGTGGCTGGGGTGAGTCGGACACGCGGGCCGGCGGCGCAAGGACCCCGGAGCAGAGCTCCGCGGCGGCGCTCGGCCGGAGCTGGCGAACCGGGTGCTACAGAGCTCCGTTTGCGTTGAAGTTTGGCCGTGGAGCACGAGAATGACATGCGTAAACCACCTGGACACTCAAGGAAGGGGATTAAGGCTCGGGGCGTTGTGCGCGGCGGCGAGGCGGTGCTAGGCCATGGCGGGTCTCGCCGGCGACGGCGTTCTGACCACTAGTGTGGCCTATACGCCTCTACAGCGTGCGCAAAAAGTGAAGGGGGCGCCAAGAAGTGCTCACCAAGGTGCGGTCACTCGGGGAAACCGTGCAGGGGCAGCTATCGACGGTGACTTGCGGCGGCGCATGGGCAGAGCTCGGTGATGGGGATGACGGCGTGCTCCTCCGGGCTTCTTTTCCCTACGGGACGATGCGCTGTCGAGCTGTGAAGGTGATCCAGGGGTCAGGTGGGCCGAGGATGCGCCGGCGGCGAGTAATTGCAGTGGGGAGCATACTCACCGAGGCGGCGCTCCGGTGACAAATCCGGCGCTGGCGTGGTCCGTGGTCGGGGCAGTGAATCCGGAGGCAATCCGGGGCACGGGAAGTGGCTACTGCGCAGCTCTGCGGAGTCCGGGGCGTGGCGGAGCAGCGACTCCACGGCGGCGCAGAGCACCTATGCGGCGGAGCAAGGCGAGGGCGGTGGCGCTAGGGTTAGGGGCGGCACTGGGGGAGATGGGATGCTGGGGGGGGTCGCGGGGCGCTACTTATAGGGCGGCGGCCACCCTAGGCGTGCGCGCCCGGGTTTGGAAGGCCGGCGTGGACTTCGCCGGAGATCACGGGCGGGCGCTGCGGGAGGAAGGAGGCGGCTCTGACGTGTGGGCCAGACGGGGCAGCGAGGGGGAGCGGGCGCACGCTGGCAGGCGGGCCCGTGCGGGGCGACGCGGGGTGACGGGCTGCTGCGCGAGCGGGGGGGGGGGAAGATGGCCTGCTGCGCTGGGCCTTGGGTCTCGCGGGCCGAACGCGGGAGGAGGGAAGCTGGGCCGCGCGGTGGGAGAGGGGGGAGTGGGCCGGCTGAAATGGACTGGGCCGGCGCGGGATTCGCCTGGGCCGAGCGGGGAAGATATTTGGGCTGGGTTGGGTCTTGGGTTTTGTTGGGTTCTCATCTCTTTTTAACTCTAAACTTTTCTATTCCTAATTCAAACAAGGTTTGAATTCAAATACAAATTTGAATTCAACCACACTCAAATCATTGAAAGTATGCACCGGCATGAATGCAACAACAAAATTTAAACCTATGATAAATTTTAATTACTTAAGGAACAAAAATTAGATTAAATGCCAACTAAACACAATAAACCTTAGAAAATTAAATAAAGCCAATTTAATTTATTAATAAATGCTGAAATTTAAATTAGGGTGTTACAGACCCTACCCCCTTAAAGAAATCTCGTCCCCGAGATTTAGCTGGGCTGGCTAGCAAAGAGATCTGGATATGTCTTCTTCAACTCATCTTCTCGCTCCCATGTAGCCTCAGCTTCACTGTGATGACTCCACTGAACTCTGCACATCTTGATGCGCTTGTTCCGAGTGACCCTCTCTGATGTCTCCAGAATCTTCACCGGATGCTCAGTATAAGTCAGATCCTCCTGGACATCTACTCCATCCAGTGGTGCCTGCTCCTCGGGTACTCGCAAACACCTCTTCAGCTGAGATATATGGAAGACATCATGAACTCTTGAGAGGCTGAGAGGTAACTCCAGGCGATAAGCAACTTCGCCTTTCCGCTCTAGCACCTTGAATGGCCCCACATACCGAGGTGCTAACTTCCCTTTGACATTGAATCTACGGATTCCTCTCATCGGAGACACCTTCAGATACACATAATCACCGACACTGAAAGTCAGGTCTCTCCGTTTGCCATCTGCATAGCTCTTCTGTCTGCTCTGTGCAATCCTCAGATTTTCTCGCACAGCCTGAACCATCTGCTCTGCATCATCTATGATCTCAGGACCGAAGAGCTGCTTCTCACCAATCTGATCCCAATAGAGAGGAGTCCTGCATTTTCTGCCATACAATGCCTCGAAGGGGGACTTCTTCAGACTGGCCTGATAACTGTTGTTATATGAAAACTCAGCATATGACAGGCACTTATCCCAACTAGTACCGTACTGAATAGCACAAGCTCTCAGCATATCCTCCAACACTTGGTTGGTTCTCTCTGTCTGCCCATCTGTCTGAGGGTGATAAGCTGTACTGAAGCGCAGCTTCGTATCCAAAGAATCATGAAGCTGCTCCCAGAACCGAGAAGTAAACTGAGACCCTCTATCAGATATAATCTTCTTGGGCACACCATGCAAGCAGACAATCCGAGAGATGTACAACTCTGCAAGTCTAGCACTGGAGTAAGTAGTGTTCACTGGAATGAAGTGAGCAACCTTCGTCAATCGATCCACTACTACCCAAATGGAGTTGTACCCTTTCTGAGTACGAGGCAATCCAACAATGAAGTCCATAGTGATTTCCTCCCATTTCCACTCTGGAATCTTCAAAGGCTGCAATAGACCTGCTGGCCTCTGATGCTCAGCCTTGACACGCTGACAGGTGTCACAAATAGCCACGTACTCTGCCACTGAACGCTTCATCCCGTACCACCAGAAACGTTCCTTCAGATCATAGTACATCTTCGTGCTGCCCGGATGAATAGAGTATGCTGTGTCATGGGCCTCACTCAGAATCAACTTCCGGAGATCCTTCACATCTGGCACACAGATCCGGTTCTTGTACCACAAGGTACCCTGATCATCCTCTCTGAAATGAGGAGCCTTGCCCTTCTTGAGCAACTCACGAATCTCCTGCAGCTTCTCATCATCTTTCTGATGCTGCCTGATCTCTGACTCTAGAGTCGGTACTGCCTCAAATGCTGCACTGGAAGTATGATGCAAGAAGCCCAGACTCAACTGCTCGAACTCCTCACATAACTCTGGAGGCATCTGGAAAGCCACGGCCATGTTGACATAACTTCTTCTGCTCAAAGCATCTGCTACAACATTGGCCTTGCCCGGATGATAGTGAATCTCCAGGTCATAGTCCTTGACCAACTCTAACCATCTTCTCTGCCGCATGTTCAGCTCATTCTGCGTGAAAATGTACTTGAGGCTCTTGTGATCAGTGTAGATATCACACCGCTGCCCATACAAGTAGTGCCTCCAAATCTTCAGAGCATGCACAACTGCGGCTAACTCAAGATCATGAGTGGGATAATTCAGCTCATGCCGACGTAACTGCCGTGAAGCATAAGCAATCACTCTGCCCTCCTGCATCAGAACACACCCAAGACCATCCTTCGAAGCATCACAATACACCGTGAACCTCTTCATCTGGTCTGGCAGAGTTAGGACTGGCGCCGTAGTCAACCTTTTCTTTAGCTCATCAAAGGCCCTCTGACGCTCATCAGTCCATACGAAAGCCACATTTTTCTCCAGCAAAGAAGTCAAAGGCTTCGCGATCTTGGAGAAATTCTCAATTAACCTCCGATAATATCCTGCTAAGCCCAAGAAAGACCTGACTTCCTTTACTGTCTGCGGTGTCTCCCACTCTAGCACATCCTTCACCTTGCTCGGATCAACAGCAATGCCTCCCTGAGATATAACATGACCGAGGAATGGAACCTCGTCAATCCAGAACTCGCACTTGCTGAACTTGGCATACAGCTGATGCTCTCTCAATCTCTACAACACGAGTCTCAGATGCTCCTCATGCTCTTCTTCTGTCTTGGAGAAGATCAGAATATCATCAATAAAGATCACCACGAAGACATCCAGATAATCCATGAAGACCATGTTCATCAGATGCATGAAGTAAGCCGGGGCATTAGTCAAGCCGAAGGACATGACCGTATACTCATATAGCCCGTACTTGCAGGTGAATGCCGTCTTCGGAATATCCCCAGGACGGATCCTCAGCTGAAAATAACCCGAACGAAGATCAATCTTCGAGAATATACGAGCACCTCGAAGCAAATCGAAGAGATCCTCAATACGGGGCAGTGGATGCTTGTTCTTGATAGTAACTGCATTCAGCTCCCGATAATCCACACACATCCTCTTCGAGCCATCCTTCTTATCTACCAGCAATAATGGAAAAGCCCAAGGAGAGAAGCTGCGACGGATATAGCCCATGGCTAGCAACTCATCAATAGTCTTCTTAACTTCTTCATGCTCTATAGGTGCCATACGGTAGGGCCGCTTTGCAATAGGAGCTGTGCCAGGCAAGAGATCAATACAAAACTCAATGGCGCGTTCAGGCGGCATACCTGGCAGATCATCCGGAAAGACATCCGGGAATTCAGACACCACGCGAATACCATCCGTGGGTCTAGCCTCCATCTGATGAAGAAATCCAGAAGGCTCTACTGCACTGATAACAACCTCTTGGCCACTGGAAGCTAATAGCAAGACTGTCCTCTGAGCACAATCTATCCGAACTCCCCATTTGGCCAGAGTCTCCATTCCCAGAATGACATCAATGCCCTTGGTGTCTAGCACCATCAGATCAGTACAGAACTCTACTCCCCTCAAAGAAACACTGACTCTCGGGCAGTAAGTGTGAGACCTCAACTGTCCTCCCGGTGAAGATACTAACAGGCACCTCTTTAATGTGCTAGTATGAATACCATGATGCTCGACAAAAGACTGAGTAATGAAGGAATGCGTAGCACCAGTATCAAAAAGCACTGTAGCTGGATATGAATTAACCATGAACGTACCAATAACCACGTTGGGAGCCTCGGCCGCTGACTCGGCCGTCACGTGGTTCACTCTGCCCTGAAGTGGCGCCCTGGGCTGAGCTGGGCGTCCCTGCTGTCCCGCCTGCGCCTTCCGGGGGCAAGCGTTGGCGTAGTGCCCCGGCTGGCCGCAGTGAAAGCAGGTGCGAGGAGGTCCCTGAGCCTGCTGTCCGGTAGGAGCTGCCGGACGTGGAGCCTGCGGTGCCGGTGGAGCTGGTGGAGCAGCACGAGCCGGAGGTGCCGGTAACCTCTGGCCCTGACCTGCCTGCTGCTGTCGAGGCGGGTACTGCTGCGGTGGCCTCTGCTGGTACTGCTGAGGAGGCCGGTACTGCTGCTGGTACTACTGGGGCGGCTGGAGGCGTGGACGAGTGTTGCTGCCGGAAGCAACGGGGACGACCTTCCTCTTCTTGTCCTCCATCTCCAGGTGTTTGCGCTCGGTGTTGAGCGCGCTGTCAACCAGATGGTTGAAGTCGTCGAAGCGGAGGTTGAGCAGCGCGTACTGGAGGTAGTCCTCAAGGCCCTCCATGAAGTGCTCCTGCTTCTTGCGGTCATCCGCAACCTCGGCAGGGGCGTAGCGTGCCATCTGAAGAAAGTGATCACGATACTCCGTGACAGACATAGTCCCCTGAATTCACAAAGATAGATAGATATCGGAAGATTAACTCAAGATTCATAAGGATAGAACAAGGGGGCATTAGCTCAAAAGAAAACGCTGAATGATTATACTTAAGATCACCTGCTTCAGTGCAAGGAACTCCTTCTGCTTCATCTTCATAACGCCCGCGGGGACGTTGTGGCTGCGGAAACGCTCCCTGAACTGGAGCCAAGTGAGAGCCTCGCGGTCGTGAACTGGGTGGGACTCCCACCAGTCCAAAGCTGCCCCTCGCAGCTGTCCTGCTGCGTACAAGACGCGCTCACGATCATCGCACTGGGCGATGTCCAGCTGACGCTCCACTGCACGGAGCCAGTCGTCGGCCTGAAGAGGGTCGGACGTGTGAGAAAACGTCGCGGGTGACCCCTCAGGAACTCAGCACGCCTGTCGCGAGGCTGCGGCGGTGGAGGAGGCGGAGGCTGAGTGTGAGCCTGCTGAAGAGCCTGAACGGTGTTGTTCAGGGTAGCCATCATCTGCATCTGGAGCTGGAAGTACTGCTCCGGAGTCAAAGGCGGCGGCATCGGGATCCCGGTACCCTGGTTGTTCTGACCCTGCTGCTGGCCAGAACCGGAACCGGTGCTCCTGGTGTTCACCATCTGATTTTGGTCAAAAGATTTCACGAGTAAGGAATTTGCAGAAATAATTCAGATGGATATGATAACTCTTTGCGGAAAAAGACTCAGCCATGATAAAGTAGACAGAATAGAGTAGACTGTTTTACCCCCAATGATCTAACTCATTTTATTAATTAGTTAACTTTAACATCTGAGTGATTTTCTTTAAACAAATTTAAACTACTAAGCTATGCAATCAGTCAAAAATCCAAATCAAACATGTAGCATAATAACAAGCAGACAATTTTCACGACTTAGCCGAGTTTAGCAATAGACTCGACTAACACAACGCGTCGCAGATCGTGCTATCGTTTTATTATAAAAGGGTCACCTAGCTAACCCATGGTGGTCAGATGACTGATTCAGGCCAAAATCTACGAAACTATTCTTCAGAGAGAGAAATCAAGGCAAGAAGGGTAAAAGTCAAAGAAGTCAAGGGGTATAATAGTAAAATAATTTCAGCAGGCAAAGATTGGTGAGAAGAAGTCCTAAAACTCGACCAGATCTATCTAGGCTTCGTCCTACAGTCGATACGGCTCTGATACCACTCTGTAACACCCGGTTTATAAAAGGACATAAACCGAGCAATCATATACGTGCCAGGATCAAGTCACACGTATATACAACAGAATGAACAATATATCATAGCACGCATCACGTAAAAGATATAATAAAGCGAAATACGAATGTTATTTATTACATTAATGACAAAAATGTCTGATACAGCGGAAGCGAAGTGCAAAAATACGATAAAGCTCTCCGAAGCTGAAGCAGGGCGCCACAGGGACGTCGACTGGGAGACGAACACCTAGAAGTCCTCGTAGTCCTGGTAGCGCTGGACGAACTCCCTCGTGTCGGCAGGAACTGAGCAGCAGTAGCGTAGCCAAGAGGAAAAAGTAGAGAAGAGGCAAGGGTGAGTACACAACTTGTACTCAACAAGTATAACACAAACTATGAGGCTCTAGGCTGGCTGACTCAACTGCATTAGCTTTTAAGTGTTGGCAAAATTTTATTAAAGCTATTTACTACAAGTTGGTGAATTACCATTAACCCAGTTACATAGTAATTAATCAAGTTTAATCATGTTACTACTGAGAACCAAACCGAAACCAAGCCACCAAGGTAAACCCCGAGAAGCACCTCCCTCGTCGGAAGGAGATAACTTCACTAATCAAAAGGAGGATCTGGGCCGCTCATAACTGTGAGCACGGCTAGTATACCAGTTTTACACTCTGCAGAGGTTGCACATCTTTACCCACAAGTCGTGAGCTACGCTAGAGGTTCATCACACTTCCTTAGGTGAGATGACTAGCGACTCACTACGAGGCCGTTACAAAGAATCTCGTTGGTAAGGCGTAACCGCGAGAGATAGGTCAGCGACGATGGGGCCCACCTCACGGGGGTACAAGCACAGGAGCGCAATCCAAGCACAGACCAGCCGGAGGAGCAGGGACCATTGAAGCTTACTACTCTTGCCCCGCAGGTAAGTTACTCCAAACCAAAAAGACCAAATTAATAAACCAAGTCTATCCCATTCTAGCCACGTGGTAGCGCTGTTGTCCCAGGTTGTCGCTCTATGAACCGGTCCTTATGGAGAGTGGCCAACCCAGCAGTAAGCACCGTGCTGGCCCCCTAAACCATGTTTCTACAAAAAACATCTTTTAACGAGACGTGAGCCACTCAAGCCACACAGAGTGCCACTCTCAGAATTAAGTTCAAGTAAACCATTAATCAATTTAATTAAAAAGGACCAAAGTGTGTTATAGCGCAGCAACCTAGCTCAACTAACCAAAATGCAACCCAAGGGTATATTTAAAGGATATAAACTGGCTAGGAAATCCTTAAAGGCATACAGTATTAAAATGCAGTATGAAAATGTATTTAAAAGTGATGGGTTGTTCATGTTATATTTGCCTTCCTCGTACTGCTCTGGCTGCTGCTCAAACTGCTCCGAAGACGGCTGCTCCGGGTACTGGTACTGGGGCTCCTCAGATGGATCAACGTCTACTCACGAACACATGGCCAAAACAATGCACGATAATAAGCATACAAACAAACATTAACAAAAACTAAGAAACAGTACATCAATACATAAAAAATAGTGCACAAAACTACTCTAGAACTATTCTACGCGTTACAACGATCGCGAGGATATAAAGAACGCTAAAATCGGAGCTAAAACGCATAATCTAGGCCAAAAACAAGTTCTAGGGGCTTATTTGCAAGAAAACTGAAGTTCCAGGGACTTTCTGCTAAAACTGAGGGCTAAAATGTAATTATCCATTAGTTCTAGGGTCTGGCGCGTAAAACTGCCAAGGGTGGACGGCGGGTTTGATTTCTGGAAAACTCAGGGGGGTCCGTGCAAAATTTTGGGCTTAACTGCAATTATTTTTCAAAGGCGGTGGACTGCGGGTTGATTCTGGGAAAACTGGGGGGGTCTTTAACAAAAACGCCAGGCGAACCGGTATCTTCTAATCTGGACCGCCGGTTTTGGATCTGACGGTTTAGATCTAAGGTCCCCGGGATCTAATCGTGACCGTCGCTTTCAGATCCGGTGGCTGGGGTGAGTCGGACACGCGGGCCGGCGGCGCAAGGTCGCCGGAGCAGAGCTCCGCGGCGGCGCTCGGCCGGAGCTGGCGAACCGGGCGCTACAGAGCTCCGTTTGGGTTGAAGTTTGGCCGCGGAGCACGAGAATGACATGCGTAAACCACCTGGACACTCAAGTAAGGGGATTAAGGCTCGGGGCGTTGTGCGCGGCGGCGAGGTGGTGCTAGGCCATGGCGGGTCTCACCGTCGACGGCGTTCTGACCACTAGTGTGGCCTATACGCCTCTACAGCGTGCGCAAAAAGTGAAGGGGGGCGCCAAGAAGTGCTCACCAAGGTGCGGTCGCTCGGGGAAACCGTGCAGGGGCAGCTATCGACGGTGACTTGCGGCGGCGCACGGGCAGAGCTCGGTGATGGGGATGACGGCGTGCTCCTCCGGGCTTCTTTTCCCTACAGGACGACGCGCTGTCGAGCTGTGAAGGTGATCCAGGGGTCAGGTGGGCCGGGGATGCGCCGGCGGCGAGTAATTGCAGTGGGGAGCATACTCACCGAGGCGGCGCTCCGGTGACAAATCCGGCGCTGGCGTGGTCCGTGGTCGGGGCAGTGAATCCGGAGGCAATCTGGGGCACGGGAAGTGGCTACTGCGCAGCTCTGCAGAGTCCGGGGCGTGGCGGAGCAGCGACTCCACGGCGGCGCAGAGCACCTATGCGGCGGAGCAAGGCGAGGGCGGTGGCGCTAGGGTTAGGGGCGGCACTGGGGGAGATGGGATGCTGGGGGGGTCTCGGGGCGCTACTTATAGGGCGGCGGCCACCCTAGGCGTGCGCGCCCGGGTTTGGAAGGCCGGTGTGGACTTCGCCGGAGATCACGGGCGGGCGCTGCAGGAGGAAGGAGGCGGCTCTGACGTGTGGGCCAGACGGGGCAGCGAGGGGGAGCGGGCGCACGCTGGCAGGCGGGCCCGTGCGGGGCGACGCGGGGTGACGGGCTGCTGCGCGAGCGGGGGGGGGGGGGGGAAAGATGGCCTGCTGCGCTGGGCCTTGGGTCTCGCGGGCCGAGTGCGGGAGGAGGGAAGCTGGGCCGCGCGGTGGGAGAGGGGGGAGTGGGCCGGCTGAAATGGACTGGGCCGGCGCGGGATTCGCCTGGGCCGAGCGGGGAAGAGATTTGGGCTGGGTTGGGTCTTGGGTTTTGTTGGGTTCTCATCTCTTTTTAACTCTAAACTTTTCTATTCCTAATTCAAACAAGGTTTGAATTCAAATACAAATTTGAATTCAACCACACTCAAATCATTGAAAGTATGCACCGGCATGAATGCAACAACAAAATTTAAACCTATGATAAATTTTAATTACTTAAGGAACAAAAATTAGATTAAATGCCAACTAAACACAATAAACCTTAGAAAATTAAATAAAGCCAATTTAATTTATTAATAAATGCTGAAATTTAAATTAGGGTGTTACATCCACCCCAATAGCCCCCACCTTTAGCCGCGCCTCGACCTCGCGCAGCTCCCAGACCACTTTCTCTCGCCCAAAACTCACCGGAGCACCCTCGCCGCCGCTTGCCTCCGCCGCCGAGCCGCCCTGCTCCGTCGAGCCGCCGCCTCCGAGCCTCTCCCCGCAACCCTAGACCACCTAGATGTGCGCCGTGAACCCGTGAAGCTCACGCACCCCTCCACCCTCGCCGCCGGTGAGCCCCTCGCCAGGAAACCGCCGGTCAAACCTGCGCTCCCCCTCTGACCCGACCCGAGGACCTCGGGTTTGAAATTCCAGAGAACCCAGGGGGTTATTTGAATAGGCCTAGACACATATGAATAGTGCCTTAGGGACTTCTTTGCTATGATTTTCAGTGAACTTTGAAATTCAATATCAATTCGTAGAAAATTCGTAAAATAGTAAATCTTGATGTTTTGGAATCCTCTTGAAGAGCTCTATGCAGTAGAACCATAATATGTTAGGCTTTAGTTGCAAGTTTTTGCTGTAGAATTTAATTTGTGTTATTAGTGCTTAAATATTAGTTGTTTTCATCTTTTTCTTATCTACTTCATAAAGCCATGTCTTGCAGTTAAACTTTTATGGTAGTTTACTTATGTAACACTAGCTTTGCTGTAAAAATTTCATGATTAGTTATCTTGTGTAGCTATTTATTTGATTTAATCCTTGTTTAATAGACTTTAATAATGGTAAATAGTTTATGTTCATAATAAATCATGAATTTATTTCTGCATGCTCTTTCTGAGTATCTTAGCTTGTCTAGGAAGTTTGAACACCAGTTCATGACTGTAACAGGAGCTAAAAATGTTTCCTTCTAAACTAATGTCTGTTTTGTTTATTTTCTCATAATTATTTCTCTGTAGATAAAATCGTAAAAAATTCACAGTTGCTAGTTTATCTCTGTTTCAACCTCTTGTTAAATTTGAGCTTCTGTTTTGCTCTAGTTTGACCTGTATAATTCAAGCTTGTGCTAGGTGTTGCCTGCATGAATGATTTGTTGTGAATAATTGGCTACATGTTTGGGCATGAATTTTACAGGGTAGCTTACTATATTAATGTTCTGTTTAAGGTAATTTTTGCTAAATTTATTATTGTTTGTACTCTGAGTTGTTTATTTATTAGCAAACATGGATTTAATTGCTATAGGAAATCAACCACCTCTCATTTTATGAAGTTAGTATAACTTGCTTGTGCTGTTGATCATGATGCCTTGTGTAGTTAATTTTGATATTTAACTACTCTATAAACGATTGCCCATGTGTGTTTATAATACTGTTCTTGCATTACATGTAGACACGACTGCCTTATCGGACGGGACGTACGAGCTGATTCCGGAGTCTGACGGAGGTGATCCAGAAGTCCAGGTGAACGCCGCTGAACTAACTGAAGCCCCGAACCAAAGTTCAGAAGAGCCTAGAGCTGAGATAGTTAGCGACTACCGAGAAGGCAAGCCCCGGACATAACCTATATTTCAAATTATTATCATTTACGGTTGTTATTTGCTTATGCATTTACAGTTCTTAGGAGTTGAATTGAAACCCTAGATGCATGATCCTAGGAACCCATGTACTGAATACTAGATTTGAGTTCGACTACTTGCTAAGCTTATAGGACCGGGAAAAGTCGAGTGATTGCCTGTCACCCGCGAGCTTTATAGGAATTGCCTGTTTACTTTCTGTTATCAATATAAGGACGACGGACGGGGTTGTGATCGATATCATGACTTTATGTGAGACCCCGTCTGTGTTGATGAACTTGCTAAGGTCGCGGTGTGTGGTAGTGCTGGTTAAGTTTTTGAAAGTACTAGTCACTTGCCGTAAATATGATACGCGGCAAGCCTAGTAGCCGATTGGACCGGGGAGTGGATATACCTTTCACTCTCTCAGTAGGGATAGGTTTTATTTTTATGTTGCGCAACACTACGACTTCAAGGGACAAGGTTCGGCCTTGGAGCCCTGTAGTCGGGGAGAGTGACCCTATCCACAAGCCGGAAAGAAAGGTCAACGGTTGTTTGGGAATGACCCGACGGTGTTCCAGACGTGTGTGCTAGGTTATCCTTGCAAGGTTGAATTTTGATTCAGAATCGTCCGCCTCTCACGATGAAATGAGACTGCTTGATCTCTTTGCCACACAGAGTAAGAAGAGCAACAATACTTTAATCAATATTGATGTTTGCTTAGTTTTCTACCATGATTGGATAGTAGTTGCTTACATAGAACGGTTAATCAACTAGAACCTTGAAAGCTAAAACTTGAAAGTAAGGACATACTCTTTATTGCTTTTCAGCAAAAGAAAACCAGAGCCTCACAAAGCCTTGCATAGTCTAGCTAAGGTGGGCTGCTTATACCCGTTGATGGTTAAGTCTTGCTGAGTATTAGAATACTCAGCCTTGCTGTTGAAACCCTTTTTCAGGTATGAGTTTTGAGGATCAGATCGCTAGCTTGACCTATCCTTGCTCGTTGCCTCCTGGCTGGTCCGTAGAGTGGGATACATCTTCGACCGGCAATGACTATGACGAGTGATACCATGCTTGGGCTAGCCTGGTATCCTTTTTGCGATGTGTTGTAGCCGTCGTGTTTTATCTTCCGCTGTTTAAACCCTGAAGCTTTACACTAGTGGCTTGTATAACTGTTTTACTTAAGTTGGCTTTGTAAATAATGATTTGAACTAGTTTGTAATCTTTGCTATGCCTGTGTTGTAAATTTGTGGTTGTAATATCTCCGGACTCGCCTTCGTGCGGGGTATGCTTGTTCGATCCAAGAATCGGTGGTTGTATCGGGACGTTACCCGACAGACCAAAAATTGTTCCGTTTGAAGTGCGTTTAAGCTAATGTTGCCTTTATGGTGATGGCCTGCGCACTTGAGCCGGGATAATTTAGGCGGTTCTGCCACAGGTTGGACTAGCTTCCCTGTCGCGATGCCGTGAAATGGCGACTTGCTGGGGCGAAGCTTGTCCAGTCCAATCCCCATGAGCTCCAAGGTGGGGGCGTACATGATGTTGAGGCTGCTGCCTCCGTCCATGAGCACCTTGGAGAAGCGGGTGTTGCCGATGATGGGGTCGACAACGAGCGGGTACCGTCCTGGATGCGGGATGTAGTCGGGGTGGTCCTCGCGGCCAAAGGCAATGGTATCCTTCGACCAGTCGAGGTAGGATGGCGTGGCTTTGGTGACGGAGAAGACTTCGCGGCGCTCACGCTTGCGCTGCCGAGAAGTCATATTCGTCGTTGCTCCTCCAAAGATGAAGAAGGCGTTCTCCACTGGGGGAACTCGTCATCTCCACCTTTGTCGCCCGCATCCTTCTTCTTGTCTTCGTCGCGATGCGTGACGCGGTTATAATACTTCTTGAGCATTTCGCACTGCTCGAGGGTATGGTTGACCGGCCCCTTGTGATAAGGGCACGGTTTCTTAAGCATGTCGTCGAACTTGCCACCACCGCCTCGAGGCGGGCCTCAAGGTCCCTTGCGGTCCGGGGCGGCTGCGAAGGCCTCCTCGGAGTCCTCTGCCTGCCCCGAGCCGTGCTGGTTCGGTGGGACCGGCTTCTTTCCCTTCCTCCCCCGCTTCTGTTTAGGCTTGACGTTGCAGCCCTCCGCGGGCGCATCGTCCTTGCGCTTGCTCGATTTGTCGTCGAAGATGGCACCAACAGCCTCCTCGCCGGCGGCGAAGTTGGTGGCAGCGTCGAACAACTCGTTGTTGTTAACGGGTCGGCTTCTCGCGAGCTCATGCACCAGATTCCTGCACATCGTACCTTCGAGGAAAGCGTTAATGACCTCGACGTGGGTGACGCTGGGGAGCTCGGTGCACTGCTTGGAGAAGCGTCGCACATAGTCACGCAGGGATTCGCGGGGCTTCTGGCGACACCCCTTGAGGTCCCAGGAGTTCCCAGGGCGCACGTACGTGCCCTGGAAGTTGCCCACGAAGATGTGGACCAAGTCGGCCCAGTTGTGGATCTGATCCGCAGGCAGTTGCTCGAGCCACGTTCGTGTGGTGTCAGCAAGATGAAGAGGAAGGTTTCGGATGATGACCGCGTCCTCCATCGCACCGCCTAGCTGGCACGCTAGGCGGTAGTCGTTGAGCCAGACTGCAGGGTCAGTCTCGCCCGAATATTTGACGAGGGTGTTAGGTTGTCAAAAGCGCGGGGGAAAGGATGCAGTTCGAATCTCCCGGCTGAATACCCGGGTGCCCGGGGGCTCCGGAGACTCACCCCTGTCGTGCTCTGGGTCGAAGCGTCCACCCCGTCGAGGGGTGTACCTCCTGCCGTTGATGACGTTGTGGGCGTCGCCGTCGCCAGCGTGCCCGCGAGTGTTGCGGATTCGCTCCCTTACGGGAACTCTTCCGATGCGCTCATGCACCGAGGGTGCCCTCGCACCGGGTGTTGCGGCTGCCTTGCCCTTCCGTGCTGGTGGCGTGTGCACAGAAGCCTCATGGTCTTGATGCGCAGTCCCGCCAGGCGGCTCCGGGGCCTTCGAGCGCATACGAGACGCAGAACTCTCGGCCTACTGCACGGCAGCTTGCTCGATGAGCTCCTGTGCCTCACGGCGCAGGTTGCGGCCCGAAGGCGTCGATGGCTCGGGCATAGCTTGAAGTAGATAGGCCGCAGTGACGAGTTTTTCGCCGGCCGTTTGCAGTTCCGGAGATTTGTCGGCGTCGGCGTCGGCCAGGATGCACTCCCGGGCAACACGTCCCGCCGCCTGGGCATGTGTACCGCGCGCGGTACGCTGCTGCTCAAGTGCGGCGCGCAGCTCCTGGGTTTGTTGACGCTGCTCGTCGAGCTTGGCTTGAAGCTCTTTGAGCTGCGCCAGCTGGGCTTGTCGCACTGCCGAGCTTGACGAGGAAGGTGCTGCAGGCGGGTTCGCCGGTTGCTTTGCCCGCGCGTCCGCCCCAGCGTCCCCGTCGTTGCTTGGGGCGTTATCGTTCTGCTCGTCCGCCAGGTCCACCATAAAGCACTCCCGGGAAGGATCGAAATCCCCCTCGCTGGAGCCTTCGGAGCAGGTGAGGCAGTAACCCACCGCCAGTTGGAACGAGCGAAGAGCGTCGGGGTCGCAGACCCCGGAGTAGTCCTCGGCCTCCTCGGCCGTGAGGTTGTTCATGAAGAAGTTGACGTCGTCGGCGATCGAGCTCGCCGTCTCGGGGTAGGATTCGTCGAGGGACGACGCGATGAGGTTGCGGACCGACAGGAGACGATGACCTAGCAGATCCTCATACTTGGCGAAGTTGGTACTGATCGAAGAGGCGTAGGTGCGAGCGGCAGTGTTGCGAATCCCGAAGGGAAAGGGCGAAGGCGAGGTCGAGGCCACCCTGGGAGGCGCTAGCACCGCTGCCGATGACGGTGCCGGCACAGATGATGCCGAGGCACGTGATGACGGAACGGTAGCCCCGTTCGCCTCGATGCTGAGTTGTGACATGCCAGCCTCGACCCACGTGGGGGAGCTATGGTGTGCTGCACAACGCTGCTCCGCGCGTGCTTGTCGCGAACGCTGACCCGAGCGCCTGTTGCGCCGGGCTGGCGTAGTCGGAGCGATGGGGTTGCGTCTGGGCGAGAGTAGCCGCATGAGGTAACTGTTGCCGGTTGCTCTGAACTCGAGACTCCCGAACCAGATCACAAACCCAGCTGGGAGCGGATCCGAGACACCCGTGGAGTATGGGTTGGATCTTCTCGCCATCCCTAGTGATCAAATGGAAAAAGAGAAAATGTCACGCAGCGACCCCCTACCTGGCGCGCCAACTGTCGGTGTCCTGACCCGGGGGCTCGGATCCCAACTAGTGAATGCTGCGTGTTTTCTCGTCCCAGATGATGATGCAAGAGGCAATCACAGTAACGCACGGTTTATCCTGGTTCCGGCCGCGGGGCCGTACGTCCAGCAAAGGGGGTGTGCGAGGGCACTGTATTATCTTGCACCCGGAGTGCTCGTAGTAGGGGGTACAAGCAAGGCGAGAGAGGGAGAGAAGCTCCCAAGTCTCAGCTAAGAGTGGAGTCGGTGGAGATGAGTGCTCAGTAGTCCTTGTGCGTCCTCTTGAGGAGAGAAGCCAGAGAGACCCAGCAGACTAGAGTTTAGACCAGAGTCCAGACCAGAGCGTCTAAAGGAAACCCGCCTCCTCCTTTTATAGTTACAAGAAGAGGCGGGACATATGAGTGGGGCATGGAAGTCGTCGTCCTCCCCTAAATCGCGGGGTACAGTGGTGTAAGGATCACCGGGGTGTCCGACCCTAGAGGGGGAGGGGGTGAATAGGGTCGCTAATCGCTTTTCTATCCTAGGGCTCAATCTAATTGCATAAGATAAACCTAACACGTCCTACACATGCTAGTTATGACTAAGGTTTATCTATGCTACCCTCTACTTCCCCCAAAAGACTTGCAACCTATAGCCAATCCTAATCAAACTAACTAGGAAAGTAAAGGTAAGCAAGAAAGAGTAAATGCGGAAACGTAATGCGGTAAGTAAAGCGGTAAGGGAGAGGATATGCAAACTCCCGTGAAGACACCAAGACACACGATTTAACGTGGTTCTGTTAAGACACCAAAGTCCCTCCCTACGTCCACGGCCACTTGCTCACAAAGAACAAGTGGGATGCCGAGTCTCTTCGCTTGATCACCGTCTTGCCACGCCTCCAAGGCTCCCGACAAGCAAAGGCTAAGTGACGCCAAGTCACAAAGACGAGGTCACCGCCACCGTCTATCTCGAAGCATCACCACGGCACCGTCTTCACTATCTTGGAGCTTTAACACCAAGTAGGGGCCTCCTTCCCCGCACAAAGTGTCGTTGCCACTCCACACCAAGTCGGAGGGTCACACGACGAGTACACAAGTTGCTTGCCGCAGCAAGACTTTCTCTCAAGCTAGTTCTCTCAAGAACTAAGCCTAAACAAGCACTAAGCACTCTCACAAGTGTGCTTAAGCCTATATGATGTACAATGAAGCTCTATGGTGGTTGGAGATGATCTTTAGCTCTTGTATACTTCCTTGAACTCCAGCACTATCAAATGACCCGGCCTTGGGGGTATATATAGGCAGCACAAGCAAATATAGCCGTTGGAGAAAAGCTGCCAGAAAACTGCGTAACGCCGGTTAATCCGACGTACCCCAAAAGCCATCATCGGTTTAACCGGTGTATGTAAACTGCTACGTGAAAAACTAGCCGTTAGCAATTAACCCGTGTATCACCGGTTTAACCGATGCAATCAACCGGTGTATGTAAAATTAGCGTCGGTTTAACCGGTGATTGTAACTTCTTCACGTTCCTCCAAAAACCACCTCTCTGGACAACTGAACCGATGCAATTGACCGATGCATCGTCGGTTCAACCGGTGTATGTATTTTCATCGGTCTTCGTTTGGCAATGCACCGACGTATGTACTTACTAACCGGGTAGCGGAACCCCCGTAGGGGTGGCCCTTCGGGCCTTGCTACGCCTCTCTTCTCTTTGTCATCACTTGAACCTAAAAGCCTGAGAATAGTCATCTTAACAATCACATTAGTCCAAGTGTTGTGTGTGTCATCAATCGCCAAAACATTATATTGAAATATGGCATGAGAGGCCATTTTCGCTACAAGTGGTCGGATACTGTAGTAAGTACACTGTGGGAAGGCGGCGTGCGTCGCTGTCATCCTGGATTTCGTCCTTCGTCCTGTGAGGATTGCACCGCTCGTCCTGCAGTGTTCCGGCGGTAGTTATGGCGCAGGATGGCCCCGGACCCCCTGGTCGGAGTGCAGGCGTGCACACTAGAAGGCCCGGGGGACACGTGGAGGTCCCGGACCTCTGAGAGGAGGGGGGAGGTCTGGGACTCCGATGGTGTGTGATGAGCGCCCCTTCCGGAAGGACACGTGACATCGCCGGACCCCTTCCTCAGTGGGAGGCGAGTCCGGGTGGTCGGTGTCGGCAGAACAGGAACGGGAGCAGTGCTGGGCCCGTCTTGTCCCGCACCGCATGTCCCACAGTGCCGCTACAGCCTTCGGGATGGCGGAGCGGTGACCGAAGTCAGTGGATGGGACCCCGGTCACATCCACTGTGGGAGTGGCAGCCTGACACCGTCCGTCCTGGGCGTCGTGGCGAGACGGCTGGCCTTTAATGCCTTCGTACGACGAGCGGTTAGGCGGCGGAGCCGTTTGTCCCTTGTGCCGAGAGACGGCCTCGAGCGAGGCGGAGATGAATCACCGCTCGAGGGTAGATCCGCTACCTTCGAGCGAAGCGGAGGTGTGTTGCGTGACCGATGGTCCCGAAGGGAGCCCTCGAGCGAGGCGGAAAATGAGTTACCCGCTCGAGGGTATATCCGCTATCCTCGAGCGAGGCGGAGATTGGTCACCTGCTCGAGGGTAGTTCCGCTACCCTCGAGCGAGGCGGAGATTGCCCAGCGGACCCGAGAGGGACCCTCGAACGAGGCAGAGATTGTTCCGCGGGTTCGAGGGGAATGTGAATGGGCCGCACGCTAGGCTTCTTTGAGTCCTTTCCTTTCTTCCGGATGGGAAGCAGGCCGTGGGCCTTCGTGGGCCCAGTTGCCTTAACAGGTGTTTGTGTTTTTAAAGTGATCTTAGTACCCCAATTAGGGTGTCCCTAATTGTGGTACCCGACACACGCTAGACTAATTTATGGGTTCTTTTATTAAAAGAAGAGTCTCCTCCGTAGATCATATTGACCATGTTGGTGGGTTGCTGAAACCCCATTGGTCTGTTTTTATCGTTATCCTCATCATCCTGCTTGTCCTTTTTCTTTTTGTCCTCCTCCATTTGGTGCTCCTGAAGCGACTTGCGTAGGTTTATGCACTTGAGGATCGTGTGCTTTGCCTTCAGGTTGAGGGGGCAAGGTCTGGCGAGGAACTTCTGGAAATCGTCTTCTTGGTTCCCCTTTTTGCCACGTTGGCCACGATCCATTGTTGCCATTGTGTCATCTGGTTTGCGTTTCTTGTCGAAGTTGCATTAGTTCTTGTTGGAGCGAGAATCTCTGTTGCGCTTCTGATTGTTGTCGTCGCGTCGGGGAAATGATCATGCTCCTGTCTTCCTGATCGGCCCATCCCAGCATTATATCCCGCAGTGCCATGACTGACCGTGGCCGGTTCCTTCCGAAGTCACGGTACAACTGCTGGGTAGCTAGGCCGTTGTGAAAGCAGTCGATAACATCATCGTCTGCAATGTTGGCGATGGTGGCACGCGTATCGAAGAACCTCTTGATGTATGATCTCAAGGCCTCGTCACGCTCTAGTTTGCATAAGCGTAGATCCTGACGAGTAGCTGGCCGACGAATGGACCCTTGAAAATTGTCGATGAAGAGCTGCTCCAGGTCTTCCCACGAGTGGATCGAGTCGTGCCTCAAGCTCTCGAGCCACGTAAGGGGTGCTGACTCCAAGGCCATCGGGAAGTATATGACCTTAGTGGAATTTGTGACTCCTGCAACTTCAATAGTGGTCGAGTAGATACAAAGCCACTGACGAGGGTCTTGCTTGCTGTTGTATTTCTTCAAGTTCTGCATGTTGATTGGGTTGAAGCCGACTGGGTACTAAGCGTAGTTTATGTTCTGACTGAACGTTGGAACATGTGAAATTCGGTGATTTATTAGTAGCATGATTGTAAGAAATGCAAGTTCATCCATTTACTGTGACTATATAGACGCTCAGAAATGGTCGTTGGTGAGCATCAACACTTGCTTTTTTGAACTTTTCAAAAATAAAAAACTTTAGATTTCAAGCATCACTAGAACAAGGTTGTACGACTTTATTTACCATATCTATCCTCGCAACAACTTAGACTTAGATCAAGCATATGCAACCCACAAAACTTTCAGGTTCATGGCAAAACGTTTACATAGCCAACAGACTTAAACTTAAGAGAACTCTTATAGCCAAAAATAGACACAACAGACAAGATAGAACAAAGCAAAGCTCATCCTTTCAACTTTCACAAGAAGTTAAAACATTCTCACCGCGCATGATAAAGGGAAATAAAGCAATAAATATTTGTTTTGATATGAAAATTTTTATTAGATTTATTCAAAAGAAAATAAAGGGATACAGTTGACTTAGGGAAGGGGACCTCCCTGTTGGTGTTTCTTATGCTCAATGGAATATGGATTCCGCAAACACACAGAATCACCGTTGTAGCACTTCACCTTGGAGTATTCTAGGGTATCATAATTTTCCTTAGGGAAGCAGTATGGATAAAGAGTATCGAAGAATTGGATGACAAACTTTACTAGAGATATCAACCGAGTAACTTAGCGGGGGTAATGTAACACCCGGTTTATAAAAGGACATAAACCGAGCAATCATATACGTGCCAGGATCAAGTCACACGTATATACAACAGAATGAATAGTATATCACAGCACATATCACGAATAAGATATAATAAATCGAAATACGAATGTTATTTATTACATTAGTGACAAAATGTCTAATACAGCGGAAGCGAAGTACAAAATACGATAAAAGCTCTCCGAAGCTGAAATAGGGCGCCACAGGGACGTCGACTGGGGGACGAACGCCTAGAAGTCCTCATAGTCCTGATAGCGCTGGACGAACTCCCTCGTGTCGGCAGGAACTGAGCAGCAGTAGCGTAACCAAGAGGAAAAAGTAGAGAAGAGGCAAGGGTGAGTACACAACTTGTACTCAACAAGTATAACACAAACTATGAGGCTCTAGGTTGGCTGACTCAACTGCATTAGCTTTTAAGTGTTGGCAAAATTTTATTAAAGCTATTTACTACGAGTTGATGGATTACCATTAACCCAGTTACATAGTAATTAATCAGAATTAATTATGTAAATACTGAGAACCAAAACCACCAAGGTAACCCCGAGAGGCATCTCCCTCGTCGGAAGGAGACAACCCCACTTATCAAAAGGAGGATCTGGGCCGCTCATAACCGTGAGCACGGCTAGTATACCAGTTTTACACTCTGCAGAGGTTGCACATCTTTACCCACAAGTCATGAACTACGCTAGAGGTTCATCACACTTCCTTAGGTGAGATGACTAGCGACTCACTACGAGGCCTTTACAAAGAATCTCGTTGGTAGGGAGTAACCGCGAGGGTGGATCGGCGACTATGGAGCAGGTCTAGTGGGCGTCAAGACACGAAGCACAGACGAGGCCACTCAGCACGAGGGCCATAGAAGCTTACCACCCCTGCCCCGCAGGTAAGTTACTCCAAACCAAAAAGATCTAATTATTACGCCAAGTCTATCCCATTCTAGCCTTGTGGTAGCGCGGTTGTCCCAGGTTGTCGCTCTATGAACCGGTCCTTATGGAGAGTGGTCAACCAAGCACTAAGCACCGTGCTGGCCCCCTAAACCATGTTTCTACAAAAACCATATTTTAACGAGACGTGAGCCACCCAAGCACGAAGCACAGAGGGCCACTCTCAGAATTAAGTTCAAGTAAACCATTAATCAAATTAATTAAAAAGGACCAGAAAGTTATAGCGCGGCAACCTAGCACAACTAACCAAAATGCAACCCAAAGGTATATATAAAGGATATTAAGTGGCTAGGAAAGTCCTTATAGGCATACAGTATTAAATGCAGTATGAAAATGTAATTAAAAGTGATAGGTTGTTCATGTTATACTTGCCTTCCTCGTACTGCTCCTGCTGCTACTCAAAGTGCTCGGAAGACGGCTGCTCCGGGTACTGGTACTGGGGCTCCTCAGATGGATCAACGTCTACTTACGAACACATGGCCAAAACAATGCACGATAATAAGCATACAAGCAAATACTAACAAAAACTAAGAAACAGTACATCAATACATAAAAACAGCACGCTAAGCTAGTCTAAAACTATTCCACGCGTTACAACGATCGCGTGGACATAAAGAACGCCTAAAACGGAGCTAAAACGCGTTATCTAGGCCAAAAACAAGTTCTAGGGGCTTATTTGTAATAAAAACAGGGTTCCAGGGACTTTTCTGCTAAAACCAAGGACTAAAATGCAATAACCAAAAAGATCCGAGGGCTAACGAGCAAAAAGGCCCTAACTGGACGGCGGGTGCTAATTTGGAAAAGCTCGGGGGCTTAAGTGAATAAAACAGGCCTACTCTGTAAATACTTTCGAACAGGCTGGGACGGCGGGTTAAATAGGGAAAAACCGAGGGCCTCTTTAGAAAAATAGCCAGGCCGAACCGGTATGATCTATTATGTGCCGTTGATCTCAGATCTAATGGTCTGGAGCGAAGCGGTACGCTGATCTAATCTGGGCCGCTGATTCCGGATCTGGCGGCCACGGGCGAAGGGGCGTGCGGGCGGCGGCGCGGCTCGCCGGAGCAGAGCTCCCGCGGCGGCGATCTCGCCGGAGAAGGGGTTTCTGGGGCTACGGAGCTCCGTTTGGGCCGGGGTTTAGCCGTGGAGAGTCAGAGTTGAACGCATAATCCACCTATGGGGTTATCAGGGTTCGGGGAGGTCCGGAGTGGGGAGGACAAGGGCGACGGCGGCCCTGCGCACGGCGGCGCTACGTCGACCGGCGTTCTGGGCTCGGGTAAGGCCTACGTGCCGTGCTAAACGTGCAAAAAGGGGCAGGAGGAAGGGACACGGCTCACCGAAGGCCTGATGTGAAAGATGGTGCAGCGCAGGGTGTTCGGCGGCGTGGACCGGCGGCGGAGCTTGACACGATGCTCGCGGGCAGGCCGATGTGGGGACTCTTTGGGTTCCTGGATCCCTTGAATCGTCGCGTGGAGTCCCTGCACAGGTGCTACGGTGGTCAGGAGACACAGAGCGGACCCGGAGGCGTGGAATTGCGGCGGCGGAATCACTTACCGGCGGCGGTGTGCGCGGCGAAGCGAGTGGGGTGCGGCTGCTAGGGTTTGGATCGGCTACGGGGTGGGATGAGATGCAGGGGGGAGGGCCAGGGGCCAATTATAGGCCGGGCGGTGATCCCGGGCCTCTGTGCTGTTGGGCGCGGGCGAGATCTCCGGCGGGGAGATCGGCTCTGCTAGCGCGCTAGAGAAGGAAGGGAGCGGGGAAGGGGATGACAGGCGGGTCCGCCCGATCAGAGGCGTGGCGAGCGGTGCAGTGCGGGCCGAGCGGGCTGTGGCTGCCAGGTGGGCCGACTGGGTTGTGGGGCCGGTTGTCAGCAGGATGGGGAGGGCGACGCGCGCTGCGGGGCGGGGCGAGCGGGCTGAGTGGCAACGCGAGGCAGGCCGGGCTGCGTGACGCGGGCGAGCGGGAGCTGGGCCGGAGAAAGAGGCTGGGTCGCCTTGGGCTGGGCTCGGGAAAAAGGGAAGGGGAAGTGATGGGCCGGACTGGGTTGTGTTGGGTTTTCCTGGGTTTGGGTTTGGGTTCTATTTTCTTTCTCCTTTCTTTTCCAAACTACACCCAAACTAAATTGAATTCAAATTCAAATTTGAATTCAACCCTAGCACTCAATCAAATAAAAGAGATGCTCCAGCATGATGCAACAACAAAAATTAAACCTATGATAAAATTTTAATTACTTATAGAACAAAAATTTAGATTAAATGCAAGTCTAACTCAATAAACCTTAGAAATTTAAATAAAGCCAATTAAATTTATTAATAAATGCTAGAATTTAAATTAGGGTGTTACAGGTAAGCCTGATATGATAGATAAGATTATTTCCAACGATGACTGTCTCACACAGGAGACTCTAGTCCTTAGAGAGGTAAGCAGCTGGGAGGACAATGAGCGAGAAAGACTCCTAAAACACTTCTAAACTATCGAGCTAGCCTCTCTAGACTAAACCTTACTCCTAACTAGTTATCGGGAACCTAGAGCTTACTTCGGCGGCATCAAGGAAGGACTCAGACTGGGGTGAGAAGGGAGTCCAATGGCAGTCAGCACTACTGCTATGAAAGCACCCGAACGTGATGGACTACAAGGGACGGACAGGGCTGTCACCACCTGCCGCCTACCACAACGGTACCGTGGGGTGGAACACACTTTCTAGCTAACACTAAGCTCGGACACCACATCCGTACTCGGTGTTAGGATTTCTCTTGTCGTGTACAAGAGAAATCCCCCTCAACCTATGGACCTAACTTGAGTTCCCTAGTCCGGGCGAGAAAACCCGCAAGGTAAGATCCCGATAAACAAGAAAGATACAAAGCCTATGCTAAAGGAATTACTTCCACACACAAGTAAGATAACTTGAGAAGATAAATTAATGCGGAAAGTAAAGCTGACTCGAAAAGATAAGGAAGATAACTTATATTGATAAATGTCAAAGAAAAAGATACAAGAGCTTATACAATATTTCCGACTCGACTCGACTCTAACTCCCAACTACCTAACCTACTGTAGAAAGTAAAAGTGAGAGAAAAGAGCTCCTTTGGTGTGCGTCTCACAAGTGAGGGATTGAGGCCTATTTATAGCACTCCAAGGTTGGTTCTTGGCTTGTAAAACAGGTAGCATCAGTGGTAAGTAGTTGTAGTCGGTGTGCTTAACTTCCATGCCAAAGCTGAGGCCAAAAGGCTGCAGAGTGGGGCCGGTCAACCTCCCTTAGGCCGGCCGGCCTCTAATTTCCTCCGTTTGCAACCGCCCTTCTCGTGGACGCTCCTGATCTTGTCTAGATGTCGGTGGAGGTTGCGTTGGTTCAAAGCTGAAAATTGTTGGCCGGCCGGCCTGGAGTTGGCACGTCTCGGCCCTCCGTTTCATGGGCTTGCTGATCAACATGTGTATGAAGTCCATGGTGGTGCTCCGGGCCAAAAGATCTCGGTAAGTGCTGCAAATGGGCCCTTTAATCCATGTGCTAGGCCTTTCGGTCATATCTTTTGTGTTTGCTTGTATGTCCAGTGCATAGGGGTCCATTGGAGGGTCCCTAATGGTCTTGTGGCAAGGCAAGATGTGTTTGGCAAAGCTACCAGGCCGGCCGGCGTAGGTGAGGCTGGCCGGTCTGCAACCTCTGCAGAACACGAGTCCGGAACTTGTAATTTTCATAACTTTTGCGTCCGAACTCCGAATTGGGTGATCCAAGTGTCCAATTTGATCATATCGATGAGCTCTTCAACATGGCAATGTCAAATTTGGCATTTGATAATGTTTATAATGGTGTCATCTTATATCCATGTTTCAGCATCCTTGTAGATGCTACATTTAGTGTTGTTTCTTGCATATTCTGAGCATAATCCTACAAAACATCTCAAACTACCAAAACTTATGGAATTTGTTAGGATTAGGTAAAATATGTATGGAACATGGTGCAAGGCTCAATTTATTCCCGAGAAGTTAACGGTCAAAATGGGAAATAATGGCCGTCAACACCACCCCAAGCTTAAACTTTTGCTCGTCCTCGAGCAAAGCTAAAGCTGAGGCTTGGTGGATCAGGAGTTGCATCAATGCTCATACCCTGTAGATACCATGTGCACAACATATTACTCTAACCTAAATGTACTGTGAATGAGTTGGCTCATACCTTGGTTTCTGGTAGATGGTGCTTGTTCGCATTTCATCCCTTGTCTTGGGCGGTTGAGAGTCTGAACAACCTTTACCGGAATATTTCCTGCTTCCTGTTTGGGTTCCTATCTCAGAATTTTTTTCAAGTTTTCAAAAAGTGATTTAAGATTCCCCAATGGTACTCTCAAGTCGCTCAAGGTGTATGGTCCTTACCATGGTCGGAAATTTTGACCATCTTCTTCCAAATCTAAGGCTGATATGTGGAGTTTCAGGTAGGAAGAGTGCAGCATACCTTGGTTACTTGTGTTGCTGAGCTAAAGAGTGGTTCGCAAGAGGTTGGTACTCGATCAAATCCCAATCTTATGGAAGGTAAAATGTTCAAGGGAGAGGGAGGAAATGGACTCACACTTGGAAAACATTTGGTCTTTTTATTTAAGCTCCTTAATTCAACTCTTTTGAGTGGAGGTATGGGTCTTCTCTCTCTCTCTCTCTCTAAGGAAGATGACCCATCCTCCATGAGGATATAGTTATTGGAAGGGAGCATTACTTGAATAGACCATTCGAGATGAATAGGCTCACTGTGGAGATTTTGGGTTTTGTTGTGAGGGGAATCGTCTGGCAAAGGTGGATATCAATACCCGGAGTAGGTGATTGACATGCTAGACATTTTGAGGATAGCAAAACAATGGGTACGCAAAGGAGTAAGATCGGTAGATGACAAGTACCTTCCTCGAACGGACTCACCACTCGGCAAAGCTCAAAATAACTCAAGATAACTTATACCGGTTCATATGATAAAACATTATGGCTCTGGGTAGGACATGTAAACAAAAGGGGAGATCTTTACCATGTCTTATTTTATAGAAATTCCGAGAGGTCCCCTACTAGAGCATGCAGTTTTATTCCGGTTCGGGCTATCTCAAATCTCACAACAACATAGACATGGAAATCAAGCTCATGCTCCCACACAAACCAGAATTTTAGTGATTTTTCCATGAGCCAACATTTCAAGTACTAGGAGAGTAAAAGGTTGTATACAAGGTACTTGCAAAGCATGGACAGAGCAACTATTCATCATCTCCATAAAAAGAGCTTACACGGATTTCCACACATATGTGTTGGAAGTTTTATTCAAAGCATGAAACATTTTTTTTCTTTAATTTATTTTGTTTTTATGTTTATTTTATTTTATTCTCTGTTTTTTTGAATTTTTGAAAGACTCAAACTTTTTTTTTCAGAACACAAGATGAAAGGATAGGTTGGATGACTTACCTAGATACATTGGCATCCCCCCCCAAGCTTGAATGAAGCTCAGTAGGTCTGCCATCTTGGCCAATTTTTTTTTGTATGCAATGTAGAATTGAAAGAATGCATTTACGAGAATTTAAACATGCCATGATGTCAAAGGGAAAACTTATGCAAAAAGATAAACTATCCTATATGCCAATGCCAGAATGGATAACTACCACATACCTCATGGCAAGGGCACAGTTGGATGGGGTATATGGCTTCTCCAGCTCTTTCACGGATTCCTTCCGGTTGAAACTTTTGATCTATGAGCATTGTTTATCCTTCGGTCTGAAGCCGAATCTCTCCTTCTGCCCATTGATGTTGAGTTGGATTACTCCAACTCTCGCATCAATGTGTGCAGTTGTCATACTCAAGAATGTCCTTCCCAATATGAGAGGGATCTTGGTGTCGACTTCCATATTGAGAATGGCAAAATCAACGGGGACAAAGAAATTCCATATTTTCACCAGAATATCTTCGGCAATCCCCACGAGATGACGAACTGATTGGTCTGCTAGCTGGAAACACATGGTAGTAGGAGCAAGCGCATGATGGTTAAGTTTATCATAAATTACCTTTGGCATGACGTTGATGCTTGCTCACAGATCGCAAAGAGCGTGCTTAAAGTGTTGAGCTCCAACGGAACATGTGATGGTGGGGCATCCTGGTTTCTTCTTCTTTTCTAGGAGAGGGTTGAGTATAGCTGTGCTACACTCACTTGTAAGCTGTACGACCTCGGTGGTCGGCAGGACCCTCTTGTTGCCAAGGATATCCTTGAGATACTTGGCATACGTGGGGACCTGCATAGTATCAAGAAGTGGTATGTTGCCGTAAAGCTTCTTGAATACCTCGACGAACTTGCCGAATTGCTCGTCGACCACCGGCGTCCTTTTCCGCTCTAGAAACGGTAAGGCGGTTGTATCGTGACAGTCCCATGAAGTTCTAGGGGGTTCCACGGGGTCTTCCTGGGTAGCAATGGTGTTGGATTCTTTGGCCTCCTCCAGCACCCCGTCTTCAGCATCAGTATTCCTGGCGGTTACGGTCTCCCGCCGTGTTCCTACATCCTATAAAAGATGTGGTCTCTGTGCGGATTGTCTTGCCCGCACAGCTACCGCATTCACACTTTCTTTCAGGTTCACTCTCGGTTGCTCGAGAAGCTCCCCCGTGGTACGGTTATGACAGGATGAGGCCAGCTAAGTTACTTTAGTTTCTATCAATTTATTAAAACACAGCTGATTTTTAATAACAGAGTCAAACTCCTCTAGTTGCATAGCCAAAGACTCAAGAATTTTATCATTAGCAAGAAATTTCTCACTAATGTTGTCATTCATTTGTTTTTGGCCGTACATGTAGTCTTTAAGCGAGGATTGAAAACTATTATTAAAATTGTTACCTTGCTATTGGCCGAAGGGGGGTCCGGCTTAGAATTCCAACCTTGCTGAGGACGGCAGTCTGAGTTATTGGGAGTGTCATTCCCAATGGAGTTCTCATCCTCCTGAGTGAACGAGCAAGATCTGCCCGAGTGTCCAGTATTGCCACATTTCTCACATGTCATCCGAGACTCATTCTAATTAACATCTTGGTGTGGAGATTCCAGCTTTTTTATGAGAAGATCCATCTTGGCGACCAGCCTGTCGACACTGTCGATTTCATGTATTCCTTTTGCATGGGCCGGCTGCCTATCTATCTTCCAACTCTGGTTGGAAACAACCTTGTTGATGAGCACTCTAGCTCCTGCAACATCGAGTAGAGGAATGCTCCTCCCGCTGCTGCGTCCATGTGATCTTGCGATCGCTAGTTCAGGCCATGGAAGAAGTTCTGAATGATAAGCCATTCTTCCATGCCGTGGTGTGGGCATGCTGCAATGTATTCCAGAAGACGTTCCCAGGCTTCCGGGACTGTTTTGTCCTAGAGTCGTTGAAAACTGGCAATCCTGTTCCGAAGGTGTAGAACCACATCTTTGCTTTCCCAAGCAAAGAGAACGGGAATAGTCGAAGACGAATATTATCCATCGTAGCGCCTCTTGGGTTGATTATGCTGCTCACTTCCAGAAAATTCTGAAGATGAGCGTTGGCATCCTCTGATGCCTTTCCGCAGAAGGGACTTGCTTGGACCATTTTGACAAGCCCAGTCTTTATCTTAAAGCCATCAGTGCCTTGGTCATTGGCCAGTCCAGTAGAGATATGGCTATTGGACGGGGCTGAGAATTGACGGAGTGTCTTCTGAGCCATGGCTTTTGAAACTGGTGTTGTCAAACCTTGATCCTAGAAAGTTTCTTCTGGTAGGACGACTATGCATCAAACAATTCACCCAATTCTTCTGGATCTGAGTTGAAGTGATATGGTAGATCGAAACTAGTCCTGCCCTGCTCTGCAAAAATCACAAAGATACCGAGAGCAATGGTAATCCTGCTAAGATTAGCAGTGATAACTTAGTAAATTTATCAAACTATTCGACAATATCTTTAGCCAATTGCTTCCCCGGCAATGGCGCCAGAAATGCTTTTTGGTGTTTCTTATGCTCAATAGAATATGGATTCCGCAAGCGCACAGAATCACCGTTGTAGCACTTCACCTTAGAGTATTATAGGGTATCGTAATTTTCCTCAATCAGGGAAGCACTATGGATAAGGAGCATCGAAAAATCGGATGACAAACTTTACTAGAGATATCAACCGACTAACTTAGTGGGGGTAAGCCTGATATGATAGATAAGATAATGGCCAATGATGACCGTCTGACACAGGAGACTCTAATCCTTAGAGAGGTAAGCAGCTGGGAGGACAACGAACGAGAAAGACTCCTAAAACACTTCTAAACTATCGAGCTAGCCTCTCTAGACTAAACCTTGCTCCTAACTAGTTATCGGGAACCTAGAGCTTACTTCGGCGGCCTCAGGGAAGGACTCAGACTGGGGTGAGTAGGGAGTCCAATGGCAGTCGGCACTACTACTATGAAAACACCCGAACGTTGTGGACTACATGGGACGGACAGGGCTATCACCACCTGCCACCTACCACAACAGTACCGTGTGGTGGAACGCACTTTCTAGCTAACACTAAGCTCGGACACCATGTCCGTTCTCGGTGTTAGGATTTCTCTTGTTCTAGGCAAGAGAAATCCCCCTCAACCTAGGGACCTAACTTGAGTTCACTAGTCCGGGCGAGAAAACCCTTATGGTAAGATCCGGATAAACAAGAAAGATACAAAGCCTAAGCTAGAGGAACTTACTTCCGCACGCAAGCAAGATAACTTGAGAAGATAAATAATGCGAAAAGTAAAGCTGACTCAAAAAGGTGAAAAAGATAACTATATTGATAAATGTCAAAGGAAAAGATAAAAGAGCTTATACCGACTTCCGATGACGACTCCGGAAAGTAAAAGTGAGAGAAGAGAGCTCCTTTGGTGTGTCTCACAAGTGAGGGGTGGAGGCCTATTTATAGCACTCCAAGGTCGGTTCTTGGCCAGTAAAACAGGTAGCAGTCAGTGGAAAGCAGTTGTAGTCGGTGTGCTTAACTACCATGCCAAAGCTGAGGCCGAGGGGCTGCCTATGATTTCCTCCGTTTGCAACCGAACTTCTCGTGGATGCTCCTGATCTTGTCTAGATGTTGGTGGAGGTTGCGTTGGTTCAAGGCTAAAAATTGTAGGCCGGCCGGCCTAGAGTTGGCACGTCTCGGCCCTCCTATTTCAGGGGCTTGCTGATCAACATGTGTATGAAGTCCATGGTGGTGCTCCTGGCCAAAAGATCTCGGTAAGTGCTGCAAATGGGTCCTTTAATCCAAGTGCTAGGCCTTTCGGTAATATCTTTTGTGTTTGATTATATGTCCAGTGCATAGGGGTCCATTGGAGGGTCACTAATGGTCTTGTGGCAAGGCAAGATGTGTTTGGCAAAGCTGCCGGGCCGGCCGGCCTAGGTGAGGCCGGCTGGCCTGCAACCACTGTAGAACACGAGTCCGGAACTTGTAATTTTCATAACTTTTGCGTCCGAACTCCGAATTGGGTGATCCAAGTGTCCAATTCGATCATCTCGATGAGCTCTTCAACATGGCAATGTCAAATTTTTTCATTTGACAATGTTTATAATGGTGTCATATTATATCCATATTTCACCATCCTTGTAGATGCTCCATTTAGTATTGTTTCTTGCATATTCTGAGCATAATCCTGCAAAACATCTCAAACCACCAAAACTTGTGGAATTTGTTAGGATTAGGTAAAATATGCATGGAACATGGTGCAAGGCTCAATTTATTCCCAAGAAGTTGATGGTCAAAATGGGAAATAATGGCCATCAACACTCCCAAGCCAGCTCTTGGTTTAGGGTCCGAAAAGCAGGACCTTTGTCCATACCTGATCAGGTTGAGGTTGTTTTGTCCGGGTAGCCGAGGTTGGTGCACGGCTTCTCGAGCAGCTGCTCGAAGTGGCCGGTCCTAGGCAAGCGCCTTTCCTGCTGCTCTGCCGCCGCGACCTCCTTGCTCGTGGGCGGTCAACGATTCTT